>NC_041393.1:259778000-259825111 GCF_002162155.2 Triticum dicoccoides
GGGTTACTGGAACCCCTGGGGGGAGATATGGGCTATATGGGCCATAAGAGGGGAGCATACCATCCCACAAGGGGTGGCGCTCCCCCCTTAGGCATGTGGCCAAATTGGAGAAGGAGCAAAGAGGGTTCGGCCCCCTTTCCTTTCTCCCTTCCCCTTCCCTCTTTCTCTCCGAAAATAAGGAAAGGAGGGAGGGCGAATTGGGATAGGCCCCCAAGTAGGATTCCTCCTACTTGGGGCACCCCATGGCTGCTCCCCTCCCCCTCCCACCTATATATACGTGGGGAGGGGGAGCCTAGAACACACATCAACAATTGTTAGCCGTGTGCGGCGCCCCCTCCATAGTTTACGCCTCCGGTCATATCTTTGTAGTGCTTAGGCGAAGCCCTGCGCGGATTACTTCACCATCACCGTCACCACGCCGTCGTGCTGACGGAACTCATCTTCTTCCTCGACACCTTTGTTGGATCAAGAGGACGAAGGACGTCATCAAACTGAACGTGTGCAGAACTCGAAGGTGTCGTACGTTCGGTGCTTGATCAGTCGGATTTAGAAGAAGTTCGATTACATCAACTGTGTTGTCAAACGCTTCCGCTTTCGGTCTACAAGGGTACGTGGATACACTCTCCCCCTCTCGTTGCTATGCATCTTCTAGATAGATCTTGCGTGAGCGCAGGAATTTTTTTGAAATTGCATATGCTACGTTTCTCAACAAGAGCCATTGTAAAAGCCCGTCACAAATCTGGATTATCGTGGTTCACTACTCACTCAACCATTTCTTTTAGCAACTGACGGGAGTGAAGCTTTATTATTGAAAGGAGGAAAATATGTACATGGTGACATGCTTGGGAAATGGGACTAGCTGAAACCTCGCTAGGTTCGGCTAGACTGCATGCCAATTACTCATGGTTCTGGTTAACTCTAGTTCTAAAAACTAAAGCCCTCCACATGATGTCTTCAAAGTTAGGTGAGAAATTATGGTATATATGTAATTCTCGTGTCATTCAAGATGGAGCAATTTCTAACTTTCCAGATGCCCCACATGGTGCAAATGAGGAGCTTGTTGTGCCACATCTTCATGTTGACTAATCTATTTGTATCTTCGATTTTTATCTTTGTTTCACTTTATTCGTTTATCCTTGTCTCTTTTCACTAATTAACCGTTGGAGTCATATATACAACTAAATAGATGATCTACACTAAGTTATTTTTCTTAACATGTAAATATGTCACCTCAAGACACAATTGTTCATGAAAAGTACTTCTCTTATGTAGGTTATCTACAGATGTACCAGGACTCTTAGTTTATGGTCCTCTCTACAACGCGTGGAGAAACATGACCTGTTTACGGAGGTGTGTACAGGATTCAAGGCTACGGTGAGGGATAACAAAATGATCTTAGGATTGCCCCTCCCCCCTCCACCCCCCCTTCCGTTGTAGGCGTTATATGGACTCCAAACGTTTCTTTGTATTTTGCCTTTTTATTTTTTGTTTATGTGAGAGGAATTGTTTTGGCTGTGTTCATCTTAGTTATGCAAAGGCCGGGTGTAATGCTTAAATCTTTTAAGTAATAAAGCGCCTCATTTTGAAAAAACCATACATGGAAAAATCCACCTCAATATGGAATCATTCGTGAGAAAAAGCTTATCACCCCAGAAATATTCAATAAACCCAGGGTTTCGTGGAAGGATCTACCTCCCTGCACGAAGCGTAGTAGGATCCATGTACCCAAGGACCTCCCCCGGTTTGCTAGGCTCGTAGATATATCTCAAAAGTCTCTTGGTACTCTATACACACTCCAACGAAATAAAACACAAGCAAGGTGTAGGGTTTTATCTCCTTGAAGAGTTAACCTGGGTAAAAATATTCAGTTTAATAACCATTGTTTTGTTTACAATACTTGAACTTATTTCCACCAACTTGAGAATTTGCTTTCGAGACAATGACTTTTTTTATAACTTGTGCCCAAAGTTTTCATTCTAACAAACTGATATTTTTTTAGTTGGACTGACGAACTGATATTGCATCGATAATGTTTTCATGGTTAGTTTTAGTTGTAACGATTATATTGGTAACCAAACTTGTTTCTAACAAAATACTCCCTCGTCGGTTAGCATTGCCTTGTTGTGGCACCAGGCTAGCTAGGATTGTCAAACGAATGAGGGTTAAAGTTTGGGAGAATGGAGCGAAAGAATTCCTCTTCATCTCTTCTCTCCTCGTCCGGTCATCGAGAAAGAACGAAATATATAGAGTCCAATGACATGTAATTTCAATCAGGGCGTTTGGTCTAGTGGTATGATTCTCGCTTTGGGTGCGAGAGGTCGCGAGTTCGATTCTCGCAACGCCCCAATAATTTTTTGTTTCCCCGGGCATCAGGGGAAGGAAATCACCAAGAAGATTATTATTTTCAGCTTGAGAAGAGAAAATTATTCAGCAAATCAAAAATGGATCGATTGATTTCCATCCATCTTGCTTCTCATCTCAGCGCTCCATCTACTGCTAGAACAAGTCACAGGAATCAACAAAGTACAACACGTATGCACGCATCCCAAACAAGCAGCATGAAAAAGACCATGGTCGGCAAAGGTGAAGGTGATGAGATGATCTACATAGCAGTACATATCTGAGCTTAGCTTACTTATTGCTCGGCGGTCCTCTGCCTCTTGGAGCACTTTGCCTGCACGGCCAGCGTGGCCGTGGTGCCCGGGCAGTTGAGGTCCCCGCCGTACACCTCGTGCGACACGGCCAGCACGCAGCTCCTCTTCCCCACGCACGCCTTCTCCACAATCTCCTTGGCCTTGGGCGTGTGGCAGTTGCCCACCGTGTAGTTGCCGCAGATCCCCAGCGGGTTCCCGTAGCTGGCGAACACCACCTGCTGGATCAACTTCTTCTCCGGGCACGTCAGCACCGCCCGCGGCTTCAGGTCGTCCGCCACCATCGTCAGCTGGCTGTCCTTGGTCTCCCACGACCGCACGTGCCCGGGGTTGGTCTCCGAGATGAAGCTGCAGATGTTGTCGCGCTTCACCGTCAGGATCATGATGGCGTCCGGCCGCCCGCCTTCCTCCTCGAAGACGGTGAGCACGTTCCCCGTCGGCTTCAGGAAGCACCGCGGCACGTGGTACAGGTACTGCGACGGCCGCCCCAGCGCGTGCTTGTACGAGCTCCAATACCGCCCCAGCCCTTCGCCGTTGACGAACAGGATGCCCTTGCCCATCGGGTTCATGTCGATCACCACGGGGTCCTCCCCGGTGGGCATGTCGAAGCGCCGCCGGTACCACGTGAGCGGCTGGTCGAACACCGCCGGTTTCCACTGCACCTCGCCGCCCTTGTCCGTGAAAGCCTGCTTGCGCTCGCCGTCCAGGCCCACGATGTGTCCCCACCCGTTGCTGGTCAGGTCCAGCGTCCCCGTGTTGAGGCCCTGGATGGTGACCGAGTGCAACCCGGCCTGCCGGCGCTCCAGGTAGGAGCCGCTGTCCTGCAACCCCAGCGTGCTGGACAGGATGGAGATGTGGTTGATGCCGACCTTGACCTCGATGGGCTTCTCCAGGCTGAAGGCCTTGTTCATCTTTGTGCCATGGCCGCAGCCGACTAACTTCTTGTTGACGAACGCCACCATGGCGTGCCCATGGCTGCTCGCCTCCAGCACCGGCTTGATGTCTAGCCTGGACGGCAGGTCCTCCGGGTCCAGCTGGAAGCTGCCACCCACCGTACAAGACACCAAAACATTGGCATTGGCATTGCCACTCGCAAGATATATAATACTAGTATACGTAGAGACGTACTACTCCTAGTACGTACCTGGTGGTGTACCAGAGGTAGTCGGTCTTATCCTTGGTCATGTTGTAGGCCTCGAGGGGCTTCTCGCTCCGGTCGGTGCTGAACTTGTAGGTCGGCACTTTGTCCCCCTCCGTGTACATCTCCCACACATTGTTCTGCGCCGTCTGGTCCGTGAAGTGGAAGGTGCGCTGGTTGTGCTGCGCGTTCACGTATTGCGTGCTGAACACCACCGTCTTGCAGTCGCCGAGGATGCTGACAGACCGCCGGGGCACGAAGTACTTCTGCCCGCGGAACGTCACCGTCCCGTCCTCCTTGGTGTTGTGGTTGGACAGGAACGCCACACACACCTTCTGCTCCGGGATCTCGAACAGCCGCGCCTGCATACCATACCATACCATACCATACCGGTCAGGTCAATCGGCGATCATAAGAAGATAGCAAACTTCTCAGGTCAATCGCCTGTATCCATTCCATTCCATTCCAACAAGAGAACTGAAGAGAACCTCGTAGAGCTTGCCCAATGGCTGCGTGGAGGGGGTCCCAAAGAGGAGAGCGTTCTTGCACAACCTCAAAGCATGGTGCAGGTCCCTCAGATGGCCCCACTTGGGCTCTTTGAACATCCCTGGACCAATCAAACCGTTCATCCATAAATCAACATAGTTAAGCATATTCAGAGTTTGGGAGGATTCGTCTGTCTCTGCTTTACCGAATTCGTCCAGAGGCGCCTCGTCGTAGTATCTCGGCATCACGAAAGAGGCGCCCGTTCTTCCAAAATTTGTTCCTCCGTGGTACTGTCCACACAAGCAACCGTGTGATTCTGTCAGAAATATACTCTAGTTTCATCCTAACGCCATGTCAACAACAGGTTGGGTTGGTTGGTTACTGGACGGTACCATGTAGTAGTTCACCATGCTGCCCCCCACCGAGAAGAACCGTGCCACGGCAAACGCAATGTCCTCGGCAGATCTCTGAGACGGCGGATCACCGAATACTCTGTATCTGCAAACGCCAACAAAAAACAATTCAGCACCCGACAGTCTCTTGATGGACAAGGTGAAATTGATAACTGAACTCACTGAGCAGTCCAGTTCTCGGTCCATAACAGGGGTTTGTTCTTGTCAACTGGACCTGGCCATGTATCTCCGCAGTGCCTACCGTTGCAGGTAGGAATCTAGAGAGGAAAACATGATTATGGCTTAAGCATGGTTAATAAATTATATCATGGCAAAAGAAACTTAAACATGTCAGATCATACTAATAAATTACCACGTCCGCTGGAGCTTTAATCTGCTTGCACATGATCCATGGCACCCCGGTGCCGGTGCTAATGGCCATCTTAGCTGCCCATTCGATGTACCTGGTGCCGTTTTCTTTGAACGCCGCTTCCATGTGCTGGTACTCATTCTCGATCTTTTTTTTTCAATGCAGGGTGCATTTCATTTGAGAAAGCATGCATGATAGGTATAAGTATTCACCAGGAAGAAAATGGGTCAAGATATTGCATGCAGTACCTGTGCTAGAATGATAGGGCCTCCTTGTGATGCGAAGAGCTTGGCATCCTTGAGCTTGTTCACTACGAGGGTCACAAACTTCTGCATGAGCTTCTGCATATATAAAGAGAAAAACCAAGGTGAGGACGCCGTTTTAATTATTTCTGTATGTAGCAAAATTTACGTCGAGCTTTTTTTCTTTCTCGAAATGCATCTAGTTTGGGATGTCCGCAACTGATAATAATTACAGTATATAATTGTGGTTTGATGGTCCGATTGATCACCTTGTAAGGCTCGTTGTCTGTGCGGAAGATGATGTCGGGGACCTCCCGGAGCCAGTAAGGCAGCCCTCTGGAAGAGGAAAATCACAGATTAAACGGAGACCGTGAATGCAGATCAGCCAGAAATCGAGCAATACACGATGAGATTGAGATGTGAAGCAAAGAGACGAACAAACCCATGGTTCCACTCCGCCTGGACAAAGGGCCCGATACGGACCATGGCGTACATCTCATGCTCCTGGATCAGCTTGAAGAACTTGATCATGTCGTACCTCCCCTCGAAGTTGTACTGAAATCGACCATGGATGGATCCAAGGAGGAATGGACGATGAGCACGTATGTAGGCATACGATGAGATGAATGAGATGGAGTGTGTGACAGTTACCACGCCCATCTCGGGTTCATGGACGTTCCAGAAGACGTAGGACTCGATGACGTTGATGCCGCCTTCCTTGGCCCTGGCGATGAGGTCGGGCCACTCGTGGAAAGGGCTACGTGGATAGTGGATGGAGCCGGAGAAGAAGAGGTCCCTCTGTCCATCCACCATGAGCGAGCGGCGGTCGTAGGAGATGACGGTGCCTGGTTTGGTGAGCTGGTAGGCGTCCCCGCCGGCCACGAGCGCGACGACGGCGATCGCCGCGGCGGCGAGCCGGACGTGGAGGAGGGACATGGTGGGTGGATCGTGGGTGGAAGCTAGGGGCCACAAGTTCGCGCTCCCGCTAGTCCTAAAATAGGAGGGAGGCGTTCAGTTTAAAGGGATGGCGCTGTGGGCGCGCGGGAGCGCAGGGAGCGACATGCGCGCGCGCCATGCCGTCCGTCCGTCCACGCATCAGCATCACCCACGAAACGGTTGGCCTCGGCGGCCCGCGCGTGTGCGGGTGCGGAGCTCTTGGTGGTGGTTTTAGGCGGGTTTTTTTCTGACTGAATCAGCCGTGGATCGGCATTGTTTGCGGCGGGGCTGTTGCATGCCGTGCTTAGCCTGGAACGGGAATCGTCACGCCGCTGCGCCGTCAGTCACCTACGCCGGTGCTACGACTTCCACCTTGAGCCGGCGACCGAAGACACTGCGTGGAGGAGCTCCGGACGTGCTTCGCTATGGCCATCGCCTCCGATCACTGATGCTACTTGGGCTTTTAGACTGATGAAAACAAATGCAAAACCTGATAATAACTTCAATACAAAAACAATGATAGGAACAGAGATCTTACTGGAATAGCGTACGAGAGCAATGATCTTCTAAAAGCTCTATCTTAAATCCCGGCCCCGCAAAACAGGCCACTCCTTGGCTGCTAGAGCCGTTGGAAGCGACACAGGTGTCGGTAGGCTTGTTGGCGCAGATCCATAACAAATTATCTTGCTCTGAGAGTTGTATCTCTGAGCTTCAAAAGCATGTATCTGATCATGGTGGAATTCGATACCACTGACGCCCTGTTAGGTCCATTTCCAGCATCTATCTGATCTCGAAAAAATGAAGTGAAGAAATAAATATGAAGGCTAAAGTAGTGAAATGACAAAATGCAGATAAACCGAAAACTATATGAACAAACTTGCTAAACTACCTGGGATTTCTTGACAAACTAAGCAACTATAGGATTGAGAGCTTTATTAGAGAAGACTTAACATGGACTGAAGCCACTGAAGGTCTGAACACTCATAAATAAGAAAACCGTCTAGACAAGCATAACTAAATCTTAGTGGTTGTAGGCTGTGGTGGTCTGAGGACCGAAACAATGAATACTAAATTAAGAATGAACAATGAATACTAACTAACCTACCTATGTGGTAAGTGGTAACACGCAAAACTGAAGAAAATGACACCAACCCCTACAGGCACAGAATAAAGCTAGAAAATGAGCAGGGACTTACTGGAAAATGACAGAGTGAGCACGCACTAGGGGCTTATAGCCTGATAGACTGAATAATGATGCAAGCTCATAGACTAAGAAATAAACTGAAGGACTTAGGTGAGGAAGGATCACAATTGACAAAAACTAAAAAGAAACTGATAACTGAATTATTAACTATACAAAATTGACAATATTTAGTGTGACTGAACAATGATGCAGGCTCACAGACTAAGGAAATACTAGCATGAGTACTGATTAAAGAGAATGAGCTGAGGTCTGATTAATAGGTAATGAAAACTAAAAATTAAAAGAAACACTAATGACTGAAACAAAATTATATAAAGGTACTGAAAACTGAAGACAAGACTACAGAAACACTGAAACAAAGATTCTAAAGACACGGAAAACTGAAGAACTAGAGATAAAGAGAAAAGAGGGTTGAATAAACAAGACAGAAAGGTGATTGAATAGTAAGATGACTCAAGAAACACTGGAAAGTGAAGGATTGAAGATAGAGAAAAGAAGACTCAAAAAAAGAAAAAGATATAAAAGAGACATGATCTGCAATTTCCATGCTTGATGCTTGTTGCTCACACATTTGTTTTTGAGTTCCTATTGTATTTACAAGAGACTGAATTTATAGGAGAATGACAGTGTGAGTGAGGATATCCAGGATCAGTGCCTTGGAAGCCAAGAAGCTATATTCATGCAGGTGCAAAAAATGGATGGAAAAAATGCTTCTTACTTTTATGCCTTGCAAATTACATCTGGAAAACGACAGAAATATTGACAATGATGTAAAAGCCAAACTTCTCTTATGTTGCGCTGTTGCGGGGTTATATTGACCTAAATAGAGGCTCTCACAGCATCAATGCCCAGGTGCGCAAAACATTTCAAATTGTTTTTAAAAAAAAAAACACATGCTAAGGGAAAAAATGAGATAAACTTTGTGCAAACTCGTGTGCAGGGGCAGGAATCATGCTCATATGTTAGTGACATCGGTCAAGCAGGTGATGAGGGTGAAGCTCTGGTACATTTACTGCAAACAGGGGTGGCTCAAGTATTGGAAAACACCGACACGCCAACCAACACACCAAGACTTGAGGTAGGGTGGTAAGAATAAAATAAAATTGGAAAAATGACAAAAGATGTGGAACTTATATACAGGGCAACAGAACGCTGAGAGGAAGAAATGCTAAGACATCCTCGCCAGCAACTTAACTACTGATGTCGGTTTGCAACTGCAGCAGATAGAGAATGCAGCAGCATCCTCGAGAAAACGTCCAGCTTCAAAATGAAAATGATGAAATGAAAAAGCTCCTGACCTGCAACTCTGATTTTCTTTGCTTGTACCTGCAAGAATGGAAAAAAAGGTAACAAAAGATACTATTTTATCAGTTATTGTATAAACTTCAGAAAAAAGATGAAGCAAAAAAGATTGACAGAAAGGTTTACATTTTTTTTGAGAAATGTTGATTGGGAAAACTTGAAAAAAAAAGAGAAAAAATTGTTGTATCTATGCTGAACAAAACAAAAATTGCTTGCACAGGTGATTGAAAACTGATGGGCATATGCAGAATTTGTTTGCTTTTGTTACTGCTTGGCTTGTAGCTTGACCTGTAAGAGCCTATGTTACCAAAAGAACAAAAAAAATATGCCGTCGTGCAAAAGTTGAACAAAAAACAGGAGAAACAGAAAAATGCTATGAAGAAAAACATAGGTCCTCCCTGGCCAGCCAAACAGTCAATGATCCATGAGCACTAAATTCAGAAACTAGTACTGCAAAAAAAGTCAACATAACGCGAACAAACAAAAATAGAATTGACATATCCGGCAACAACCATGCCGCCATCGCTGTTCAACGCACGCGCATGGCACAAAAAAAGGGTGTAGATCCAAGACAAAACTTCCCCATTTACAACGGGCATGAGGTGCCTGCACATCCAAGACAAAACTCCCCCATTTACACCGGGCATGAGGTGTTTGTACATCACAAAACTCCCGCCTATCCCCCTCCACTAACAATGTTCTTTGTGGTTGTTACGGCGCTGCTAGAAGGAGGGCGCGAGAGGGCCGGCCGGGGGCCTTTTTGCCCACGGCCGGGCAAGAAGGAAGGGATTTCCTTCTTAATTCTTGCTTGATTAGATTGATATATCTCCTCTCTTTATATAGAGAGGTTTACTTAACTCCCAAGCAAGGCTTACTTGACCCCTAAGCAAGGACCTTTATCTCTAATTAACCCTAAGACTAACGGGCTACCGCCAGGCCATGCCCATTAGGCTCATTACGTACTCTAACACTACACCCCACCTGGACATGCAACTTATCCTCGAGCTGCAGCCTAACCAACTTATAACCATGACTCGATGCAACACAAACCTAACACCTAAAAACAAGTCTTTTACATCTCGGCTTGTGTTATTACTCCCAACCTGAAATAGACCGGGACACTTTATTTTGGACGTGCACGTTTACATGGATCCCATGGACACCACCTGGACAAAAGGAGTGCATGTGTTAGAGTACGTAATGGGCCTAATGGGCCCATTAGTCTTAGGGTTAATTAGAGATAAGGGTCGCTTGCTTAGGGGTCAAGTAAGTCTTGCTTGGGAGTCAAGTAAACCTCTCTATATAAAGAGAGGAGATGTATCAATCTAATCAAGCAAGAATTAAGAAGGAAATCCCTTCCCTCTTGCCCGGCCGTGGGCAAAAAGGCCCCCGGACGGCCCTCTCGCGCCCTCCTTCTAGCAGCGCCATAACAATTTGGTATCAGCTAGCTTCGGTTCGATCATGTCTTCACCGCCGCCAAGCCCGTCTCTTCTGCTGCCGGTCACCTTGTCGCCTCCGGCGACCACCACGACTGTCGCCCCGCTCCTGCCCGCGCCGGGATCCTCTGTCGCGCCCGCCCCCGCCGTCCTCACCTGGGAGGAGGTGTCCGGGGTGCTGCGGGACCTAACCCAGGCGGTCCAGAAGATCCACCTGTTCATGTCCGGGTCCTACGGGCCGCACCCGGTTGCGCCGCCCATTGCCACCCCCGCGCCGCCGTGGCTGCCGTGGCAGCCGCCGCACCAGGCGGCCTTCGCCACGCTCGCCAGTCCACTGCAGCTGCCATCCATCGCCACCACCGCCCAGCCCTGGCTGCAATGGCAGCCGCCACTCCTGGCGGCCTCCGCCGCGCCCGGCGCTCCGACGCAGCAGCCGTTGCCACTGCCCGGCGTGAAAGCGCAACAGCCGCTGCAGCTGCAGCAGCCACCGCCGGTCAGCTCCGCCGCCCAGTATGGGATGCCCTACAACGGGAGTGCGACGACCTCGTTCCCATCAGCGTCGCCGCCATCCCAGGGTGTCCACATCCAGCAGATCAAGTCCCTGCCATCGCAGTCACCGCTTCCGTCTTGGATCGCTACCCGCCACGTGTCGGCGGCGGTGAGGCTGCAGGCTGCTGCGCGCGGCCTCCTAGCGCGTCGGCGTGTGTGGGAGATGCATGGTCTGCAGCTGCCGCTCCTCCAAGTTGCCCTTCGCTGCGCAAAGGACCTCGATCTTGTCCGCTGCATTGGGGATCTTGGGCATGCGGTTTCCCCCACGGGCGGGTGGCACGTTGTCTTCCCCGCGGGCAGCGACCTCAAAGTCTGCGACATCGGCGGTTGGGGAGGGGGTGCACCCCTCCTCGTCATTCTCAATCGCAAGCCCTCCACTCTTTCCTGTGCGGTGCAGACCAACAGCCGTCCGGCGAGGAGAAGGCAGGGTGTCACCGACAGGAGCGCACCGCGTAGCACCACTGCTTTCCGCCGCCGACCACCACGAGGGCGCCTCTGCTGGTCGCTCTTGTGACCACTTCCAGGTGGCCATACACATGCACTCCTTTGGTCCAGGTGGTGTCCATCGGATCCAGGTGGTTGTACATGTGCACGTCCGACATGCGGATGGTGTCCACTTTTTGTTAAAGGGTCCAAAATAAAGTGTCTCGGTCCATTTTAGGTTGAGAATAATAAAACAAGCCGAAATGTAAAAGGCTTGTTTTTAGGTGTTAGGTTTGTGTTGCGTCGAGTCATGGTTATAAGTTGGTTAGGCTGCAGCTCGAGGACAAGCTGCATGTCCAGGTGGGGTGTAGTGTTAGAGTACGTAATGGGCCTAATGGGCCCATTAGTCTTAGGGTTAATTAGAGATAAGGGTCGCTTTCTTAGGGGTCAAGTAAGTCTTGCTTGGGAGTCAAGTAAACCTCTCTATATAAAGAGAGGAGATGTATCAATCTAATCAAGCAAGAATTAAGAAGGAAATCCCTTCCCTCTTGCCCGACCGTGGGCAAAAAGGCCCCCGGACGGCCCTCTCGCGCCCTCCTTCTAGCAGCGCCATAACAGCATGTCTATGGCTGTTGGTCTGCACCGCACAGGAAAGAGTGGAGGCCTTGCGATGGAGAATGACGAGGAGGGGTGCGCCCCCCCTAACTGCCGATGTCGCAGACTTTGAGGTCGCTGCCCATGGGGAAAACAGCATGCCCGCCACCCGTGGGGGAAACCGCATGCCCAAGATCCCCGACGTAGCGGACGAGATCAAGGTCCTTTGCGCAGCGAAGGGCAATTTGGAGGAGTGGCAGCTGCAGACCACGCATCTTCCGCACACGCCGGCGCGCTAGGAGGCTGCGCGTAGCAGCTTGCAGCCTCACTACCGCCGACACGTGGCGGGTAGCGATCCAAGACGGAAGCGATGACGGCGAGGGCGGGAACCGGACCTGGTGGATCGGGACTACCTCCGGCGCGGGCGATGCGGGGCCGGAGCTGACCGGCGGTGGCTGCTGTGATGTCGCGCAGGGCAGCGGCAACGGCTGCTACGACAGAGCGCCGGGCTCGGCGGAGGCCGCCAGTAGCGGCGGCTGCCAATGCAGCCAGTGCGGGGCGATGGTGGTGGTGGATGGCAGCTGCAGCGGCTGTTGCAGCGGCTGTTGCAGCGGCCCGGCGAGCGTGGCGGAGGCCGCCTTGTGTGGCGGCTGCCATGGCAGCCACGGCGGCACGGTGGCAGCAATGGGCGGCGCAGCCCGGTGCGGCTGTTGCAGCGGCCCGGCGAGCGCGGTGGAGGCCGCTTGGTGCGGCGACTGCCATGGCGGCGCTGTGGCGGCAATGGCCGGCGCAACCCTGTACGGCTGCTGCAGTGGCCCGGTGAGTGCGGCGGAGGCCGCCTGGTGCGGCGGCTGCCACGGCGGCACGGTGGCGGCAATGGGCGGCGCAGCCGGGTGCGGCCCGTAGGACCCGGCCAAGAACAGGCGGATCTCCTGGACCGCCTGGGTTAGGTCCCGCAGCGCCTTGGACACCTCCTCCGGGGTGAGGACGGTTGGCGGGCGCGACGGAGGACAGCGGGAGAGATGGGTTGGGCGGCGGTGAAGACATGATCGAACCGAAGCTAGCTGATACCAAATTGTTCTGGCGCTGCTAGAAGGAGGGCGCAAGAGGGCCGGCCGAGGGCCTTTTTGCCCACGGCCGGGCATGAGGGAAGGGATTTCGTTCTTAATTCTTGTTTGATTAGATTGATACATCTCCTCTCTTTATATAGAGAGGTTTACTTGACTCCCAAGCAAGGCTTACTTGACCCCTAAGCAAGGACCCTTATCTCTAATTAACCCTAAGACTAATGGGCTATACCGCCAGCCCAGCCCAGGGCAGCTGCCGCTCCTCCAAGTTGCCCTTCGCTGCGCAAAGGACCTCGATCTCGTCCGCTGCGTCGGGGATCTTGGGCATGCGCGGTTCCCCTACGGGCGGCCGACATGTTGTTTTCCTCGCGGGCAGCGACCTCAAAGTCTGCAACTTCGGCGGTTGGGGGGAGGGGGGCGCACCCCTCCTCATCATTCTCAATCGCAAGCCCTCCACTCTTTCCTGTGCGGTGCAGACCAACAGCCGTCCGACGGGAAGAAGGCAGGGTGTCACCGACAGGAGCGCACCGCGTAGCACCACTGCTTTCTGCCGTCGACCGCCGCGAGGGCGCCTCTGCCGGTCACTCTTGCGACCACTTCCAGGTGATCATACACATGCACTCCTTTTGTCCAGGTAGTGTCCATGGGATCCAGGCGGCTGTACACGTGCACGACCAACGTGCGGATGGTGTCCAGTTTTTGTTAAGGGATCCAAAATAAAGCGTCCTTGTCCATTTCAGGTTGAGAATAATAAAACAAGCCGAGATGTAAAAGGCTTGTTTTTAGGTGTTAGGTTTGTGTTGCGCCGAGTCATGGTTATAAGTTGGTTAGGCTACAGCTCAAGGACAAGCTGCATGTCCAGGTGGGGTGTAGTGTTAGAGTTATTCATAAATTGAAGCAATTCTCACATTTTTGAAAAATATCGTGGTTCCAAAAAAACTTGGTAATTCCAAGAAGTATTTCGAATTTCATGATATGTTCTTTGAAAAACATACTATAATATTCCGATCCACCCCGACAGTTAATTCTTCAAAATTCACGCAGGTATATAGTCACAAAGACTGAGAAGCATTACTATTTAACTACATACATTCGATTATTCGTGAATATTTTTACAAATTTGGGGACATTTTAAAAAATTGTGAACATTTTTTTATATCGCGACAGTTTTTAAGCATCTTCTTTTGAATCGGTGAACAATTTTAGAATAGACGAATATTTTTTCGAAATTGGTGGATTTTTTAAAAAATCATAAACATTTTTTAAAATTCATGAACATTTTCTGTATTGGCGAACAATTTGTGAATCAATAAACTCTTTTGTAATTCATGAGCTATTTTTTAAAATTTTAGGGCATTTTGTAAAATGCATGAATTTTTTTAATTAGAAAATATTTTGTTCAGTTTGATTATTAATTTTTTAATACATGGACATTTTCAAATCATGGACTTCTTTTGATTTTACAAACATTTTTTTTCAAAATTACGAACATATTTTAAAATATGCGAACATTTTTAGAAAACCCCCGAGCATTTTTTGAATTCACATACATTTTATGTTTTCTTGAACATTTTATTCCAAAATTCTCCGTTTTATGAAATTTCAAATGTTTTTCAAGTTCTAAACTTTTGAATAAAAAAACAAAAATGGAACAGAAAGATAAAAATAAAAAAATGAAACTAAAAAAGGCAGGCGCCCGCACATGGGCGGCCCAAATGGGCACGTTGTGTCTTCTCCAGCATGCAGAGCGCAGGATAATTGGTCCCTATGCTTGGGCCGGCCCAGGCGGGGGATTCTCTGCAAAACATTTTTGTCACTTATGGCATTGGTGAATAATATTTTGCAAATATGGGGGCAATTTTAATGACTTACCGCCAAAAGCAATAGCCCTTTATTATTAGGTAAGATTAACCTGTATGCATGCATGTTACACTTGTGACTAGAGAGGAGAGGAAGACATGATATGCTATGTACTACTCCTTGTTTAATTCCATTGATTCGCTCAGTGTCCCCTCCCACTCTATAGAAATGATCGATGGAACTCTTCAGTGATATAAAAACAGATCAGCTCTCCCTTATGGCCAAAGAGAAAAGACGAAGAATTCTTCTGGGGACATAGTATCTTAAGTCCATAACATTCTCATTGTCGTTCAACTTTCTTGCAAATTACATTATGCATGCTCACACTTTGCATTAACTTTCTTTGTAACAGTAGTTTCTTTTCATTTTTTGAAACAGAACAGTAGTTACATATTTGAGCATTGAAGTCCGTGAATATGAGCTTGCTGGCACTACTCTGTAACTTACATTTCTCGCCCTATCGTTCTTTAAAACTTTCCACTGACTTGCAGATCAAGTGATAACATGTGATTGTATTGTGTGGGCCAATAAAACAAATTATTCTACAATATACATATGTTGTTCACATTACATTACAGTTTGCAATTTCTGGAAGTGAATGAGAATTGGGGCAAACAATGTGTCACCATATAGGTTTTGGAAGGCCATGCAGTCCATGTATGTTATGTAAGAGGCCCGAGATCTTTGATAAGATGGAGCCAAAACGAAATTGTTAGTATTATTACTGCTCTTCCGCTCTATATTAACATGACTTTGTGCATTGTTCTTAGGTTGGCTGATATGACCATCTCTATCAACATATTCTACAACATGACACTATGTAGGTACATTGACTCCATATCCATGTCTACAGATAGTTTTAATGAAATGAAGTTGTCCATGGCTGTATCATGGGTTACCTCCTACAAGTGGTTAAGCTCTTAATTGAGTACGGTAATAGTTGCTCTACATCGAAGACCATGAACATAGTTTACAAAGAAATCATCAGCCGCCTGTAAAAAGTTTTGTAGTCTTTTTGTTCTTAATATAATGAGGCGCGTGGTCGATTAGGGCGATATGTCGTAATATCTTTATGAAATGTTGTGTGTGTTTTGTTCTCTTCTGTCGGTGTGTGCATGGACTACAATAGAAGAACTAATAGAAATGGGCAAACTCTGTGTATTCCTCAATTGTCATGTCTAATTTGATTAGATTAGCAAGACTTACAAGAGAATGAAAGGAGTGTTTACGCATATCCAAGATCATGAGAATCATAGTTTGAGAATATCGCATACATATCCAAGAAGATGAGTGCCATAGTTTGAGAATAACGGAGAATGAAAGGCTCACACATCAACCAAGCAGGCGACAAAGTTAACATGCATGTCTTTCGTTTACCACATACAAAACTTCAGCATAGTTTATTTAGAAGGCGCAGCATACCGCCGCGTGGGCATGACTAGTTTCATTTCTGACTCCAACTTGCTTCACTCTTCGATGATATGCCCTCATTTGCTTTGCAATATATCTTGAACCACTAGGGATCAAACTATTGATCCCTAGCATCCCATCAGACCACTCCATCGCCGTTAGATGTGAGCCTATGAATGGTGGATGAAGCAATGCTGCATGCTGCCACCCCATCTGGGAGTTTCCAAATAAGAAACCAATTAGTGTGGAGTTTCCAAAACAGATCCAATTGACGTATGTTGTCCTAAGGAAGCCAATATGGCGGCAAATTTGTTAGCTAGTAAGTCGAAGGACTCACGAACAACTGTCTGGCTGTCCGAGCTTCCGAACTTTTTACTCGATGTTTTTTCAAATGGATGTAACCATGTTTTCACATGAAAATTAAACTGCCATGATGGCATTTTCCTCAAAAAAAATTGATTTATGTTGTGGTTTGATTTCTTCCGAAAATCACTCCTAGAAACTGATTTTGGATTTGAAGGAAACAAATTAATTACCTCATAGCACTAGGTTTTCAGGGTTCTGTAGTTGCTTCTTTGTGAAGGACCTTTTGCTTCCAATGTACTACCTCTGTCCTGGTTTATTGGTCCCTATTGTATTTTCTGCCAAAATTTGACCATAAATTTAACTAACAAAATGTTCATGCATGTCAGAAAAATTATATCATTGGAAACTATGTTTAAATACTAATCCAACAATATAATTTTTGTTGACATACATTAACATTTTGCTAGTTAAATATTTGGCCAAAATTTGACACAAATTACAAAGGGGGCTAATAAACCAGGAGAGAGGTAGTACCCTCCATTGCTCTAAAGCGATAGAAGTTTGCTTCCATCTAAAGCATTAAGATTGAACTTTGCTTCAATTTGATAGATATGTGCATCGTTAGTTTTCTGTGATATGCTTACACTTTTCGTGCATTATGTGCTTCCTAGTATCTATATATGTGCTTCTAATCTGGAACAACACATGTATTATGCTTCAACCTTGAATACGCTATGTCTCATGCTTCCTCCATTTCTAAATATAAGTCTTTTTAGAGATTCCAATCACCAGTAGGGAAAACCCTAGCAGTAGCATGAATTAAAAGCCTAGCAGTAGCACGAGCCCCCGCACTACTCCTAGGGCGCTACAACTAACTTTTAGCAATAGCGTGGGCCCAAGAAGTGTTACTGCTACTCACAAACCCTCGCTACTGTTATTATTTTCTATATCTTTTGTTCTATGTATTTACGTTGTATTTATACAAGGTTTATACAATACTCTCATCATATCATACTCATACAATCGCAAGACGGATCCAGGTGAGCAAGTTGAATTAGTAGGACGATATGATGTTGGGACGGCTCTGTATCCATCCACTTTAATCATCAGTAGTCATATATATAATAACTCATCATCATTCTAGCACATGACAAGTAGACGGCCTCCTCATCATCATCTTAGTCATATAATAACTCATCATATGTAGTCATATAATAACTCACCATAAATATAACACATGACAAGTTAACCAACATTAGCTAATGGTTATCATCCTAGGTAATAACTCGTCATCATTCTAGCACATGACAAGTAATAGCTAGGACCTGCTTATCTCTCTAAGGTAAAGTAGTATAAAACAGGATACCCCCTCTGTCGGTTCAATATCCAGCGTATCTCATAGTAGGGGTCCTAAGCTAGGCGTCTTGGAGCGATGGTAACATGGACACGGGGTTTTACCCAGCTTCGGGCTCTCTTGATGAGATAATACCCTACATGCTGCTTTTGATTGTATTCATATGGGTGTAGTACAGAGTACATGTCTCTACCACGAGATTGTAGTAATGAATATGAGATTGTCTATTGACTAGCCTGGCCTCGATTTATATAAGACACCGGAGGCCTAGGGTTTAGGAGAGTCCTTGTCTTGGGCGCCAAGTCTTGTGGAGTCTTCCTTCTATGCGGCAGGGGTTGTCCGAACTAGCCCATGAGTATACGGCCATGGGGGTCCTCAGCCCAATCCAACTGATCGGGAGACGACGTGGTGAGTACCCCCTAGTCCAGGACACCGTCAGTAGCCCCCTGAACCGATCTTCAAGTTGGGGACGCTCCTCGATTCTTCCAAACTATTCTTCACCTTCGGTCGTTGGTCTTGAAAACTGGTTCAACAAATCTTCTCGTCTTTGATCTTGAGGATCGCCGAGGTGACTCCGAAGAGTTTACACGTCGGCTATCCGAGGAGCCCCTTTAAGTTTCCGGCCTTTCTCAATGCCTTGTTATTTTTATGCCATACCTCGGGTTTGAAGTTGTTCCCGAGTGGCAACGTCCTCTTGCGTCCGAGCTCCAACGCCGGACTGCATTCGAGGTATCTTTAGCAGCCGAGCACCAACGCCGGACCGCTTCCGAGCTCCAACATCGGAATGTATCCGAGATCCAACGCCGAACTATGTCCAAGCTCCAACGCCGGACTATATCCGAGGTGTCATAGAGCACCTTGGTTCAAAAAAGTTGAAGGAGTTTAGCCGAGCTTAATGCCAGAAATGCCCTCTATGGAGCCAGCCACTGGCGTCCGAGCTTTATGCTGAACTGCTTCTGGGGTGTCTATTGTAGTCGAGCACCAATGCCGGACTGTATCCGAGGTGGTGCACCACCTCGGGCATGGGCTGATTTTTATGAATTTAATTCCGAATTATGCAATGTAATCTCTGCCGAGATGTATAGCCAGTAGCCCTCAAGGTGCATGTTGGCCTAATATCCGGGATGCACCTGAAGGAAAAAATCAAACCGCTGACCCTAGTAGCCCCTGAGACTCAGGTCAATTCATAAAATCAGCCTGAGGATCAATTCCCAGCTCGGCAGCATACTTAGGAATAGAAACGCGGTGTGCAAAGTCCTCGAGACTCAGGTTGGGTGTGGCCGACCAACCTGAGGATAATAATCTCCTCGAAAACTATATTGCACTTTAAATTTTCTGCATTGGATTGTCAATGCAGTAGCCCCCGAGACACTGGTCGAGTGGCAACACCAGATCAGGGGATCGATGTGCCCTTTTAATATTTGTAAACAATAAGCCCGAAGCCTAGTAGCCCCCGAGCCTTAATGCGGGCACGGGAGGCCGAATTAAGGATCGATATCCATAGCGAAATCACAAATTATGTGTAATGACTCTATGTATCCAAGTACTTTACATCATTAATGCTCGGATCCGCATTGTACGAAACTTTGTTGACCGACCATCGGCTTCAACCTCCTCGGCCAGCAGCCGAGGAGTGTTTGTCCTACTTTATAAAGCCTTTATGAGGGCAAAGATCTACGGCAAACAAGGCAAGCCGGCCATACGGTTTTATAAACAAAGGTACACAGAGAGACATGTTATATTATTGTTTAACATAAGGGACATCGTCCAAAGAAAATAGTCCCGCTACCAGTTCCTTTCTTTGGGTTGTCATGCTAAGCATGATTATGAAACCTCAGCTCCCATCAATGTGGGAGTAAAATACTAAGGATTTAGTTCGGGGAAAGCTTCCAAACTCTGTGGTCTAAATGAACCCAAATTTTCACTTCCGTTGTAACCGTTTATAATATGAAAGTGGCCCATCGCCGGCTTCTACCCCCTTGTAGATGCTACGCAAGGTGTTTCCGAAATAACAAAACAACCCTTAGCCGACATCTCGGTGCCCGAAGGCGGTTGTGTTGGCGGAAACGAGGCAATCAGATATGCGGGCTTTATAACTTTCACTTAGTCATAGGAGCTTAAAGTTGGGAGGCCAGCAAGTAGCCCCCCGCTTAGTGTTCGGCGACAGCCGAGGTCAAGCTGTAAACACTTCGGCCAATGTTATGAAGGGCCCATCATTTAATACAGTCATCGGACCGCTGACCAGTTTATGCTTATTGTGACAGTCAGTTTTTGGCTTTCTCCACTGCGGTGCTTAACCATGCAAGATGTAAGCACAATCGCAGTGGTTCTCCCTTTGCACACCTAGCCGAACAAAGCGGAACATAGGAGGCAAGCACAGGAACCGGTCAACCCAACTATTGACCGAAGACACAATTCAAAACTGATGCATATATAGCAATATCCGAGAATTTTTGCCGAATCTCTAAAGGTGTCCGACGTTGCACTGCGAGACTTATGCAGAAAACACACAAATAGTTGAAAAGTGCCATAGGATTGGAAAACCAAAAAACGTCAGTGAAAACTTGACGTCCGAACAAGATCAAGTGTTCGGTGCCAATCCGAAAATTGGAAAAAAAATTGTGCTTCTGTCGTGTTTTAACAACGACCAAGAAGAAAACACATTTACAACTCATATATAAATTTTAAGAGCCCCCAAGTGACTTGGGTAAAAAGAATTTTATGTATAATGATCGTATGTACCAAAGTACTCATATCATATCTGTGTTCACCCGAACTTTATACGCGTCTTAAGCGACCGTCGACTTCTCCCTCTTCAGTCAAGGGCCGAAGAGTGTTATGTAGTTCACCTGTCGAGAATATCGACGGTGTTTCCGATAACCAGGCAATCAGGTCATAAGGCCGTAACAGACAAAGTGCGCTCAGGGAACTTATGCTATATTACCGACGAAGTGTAAGAAGCATCTTCGAAGAAAATAGTACCCCCACCGATACCTTTCTTCGGTTACTCATTATTACTATGAGACTTGTGCAATAGATTTTTTGTACTCATGAGTTCCGTTGTGTGCCGACCATTATTGAAAACAATAAGAGCGCTAGCTTTCGGCTTCACCCAGTCTGAGGTCCGGCTCGGATGACCTGATCGTTACAATCGCAGAGGTGCTCCCTTTACTCCCTAGCCGAACAATCGGGAACGTAGGGATGAACACATGAGCCAGGCAACCCATCTTGCAAATCGCTTAAGTCAACATGGTGCATACTGTGGCATAATACACGAACAAGGAACGAAGCCGTACAAGTATAATCATATGCAAGAGGAAAGGCTTCATAAAGGAAGCCCCCAAGTAAATGGGGTATTTGAATTTGTGTGTCATAGACAAAGTTTGGACAAGGAAGTTTTTCACAAACAACTTTTTACCAAAAAAGTATAATGCTTGGTCGAACCAAACAAAATTTAAAGTTGAAAGTTTTTGAGCCTGAAAGCGACTTAGCTGGTTAATGTGCTCGGTGTTGATGACGCGGTCCGAGCTTGATGCGGGACAAGGTCCCAGCCCCTGAGACGGTCCCGAGGTGGCGGAGCGAAGAGCTCGGCACTCTGAAGTAGCGACGTAGCACGACCAATGTGGCGAGGTGGAACCCCCAGTCTGACTGAGGCGACGGAGCAGGCCGGTAGTATGACGGCGAAGTCCTCGGCATGGGTTAATGAAGTGATGACAAGGCCTCAGTCCAGCCGAGGTGACGTGGTACGTCGGTATGCCGAGGTGACAGCGCTGCCGGACCCGGATCATTTATTTGTGCATAGAAAATAGTGCAAGCCAGAGATAATAGTAATAATAATAAATTAAAAACAAATTAGTTGCATAACTAATAATTTATGTAGAGTGAGTAATAAAAGAAATATGGCCCGAGTGCCAAACACTCGATGAGGTAGGGCTCTCTCAGCGATGCCGAAGTCCCCGAGGCAACCGAACATGCCGGTATGGCAATTTGACCAACAAGGTGATCACGCGAGCCAATTTATGCCTATTGGGACGACGACGTCGGCCTGCCGAAGTGACCGCGTGATACAGTCAAATTCGATTACCTGCTTAATTAAATAATATAGAAGGAGAAAGGAAAAAAGAAGGCCAAATCTCCCTATGGTTGCGCTGAGCCGAATCCTCTTCGGCCTCAATGGGCGTCGTCGCGCCAGGTAATGTGCAGTGTAAGTTAATTGCATGTAGATGTCGGCGTAGGCCCAAATATGCATGGCAATTACGCCCGTACAACACAGTCCAAACTTGTTCTGGGAACATGTCGACGCAGCTTTATAGTGGCCTAAAAACGTCGGGGTCCCTGGGGCAATGATGTCGGCCTGCGCACTTAAAGAGGGAAAATCCGAAGTAAAGGATTTCTTGGTGTATGAAATTGTACAAAACAAATAAATGGAGAAATTGCCCCTGAGCCCGGATAATCATAGGAGCAAAAAATTATTTGTTGCTGCTGTTCATCTGGCAAGCCGGGCTACGGACATGGTGTCCGCTGAACTATGGATGAAGCCGGTTGGTAGGAAACTGTACGGACCACCAGGTTGATGCGCTCGATGGACTGAACTGTAACTGGTAGAAAAATCTACACATAAAAATACATGCAAACCAGCAGAAAAACACCCGATGCGTATTTAATATATACAGTAAAAGTAG
The DNA here is from genome assembly GCF_002162155.2 of Triticum dicoccoides. Taxonomy (NCBI): domain Eukaryota; kingdom Viridiplantae; phylum Streptophyta; class Magnoliopsida; order Poales; family Poaceae; genus Triticum; species Triticum dicoccoides. Next base: position 259,800,403 of record NC_041393.1, read on the forward strand.
CTAGAAAGATAAAACTTGGAGCGAGGCGTTGAAACCCAAGGTAAAAGGCTAGGTCTAGTGCCTTGTAGGAAGACCCTGCGGACCAATTGCTATTTTTTTGAGTGGAGTCCTCAACGTGGACTTCCTGATGGTGTTTTAGTACTACTAGTCTCCCTGTATTTTCAACTCTCCAGGGAGTAGTGCTCCACGTGCTAATCCAGATCAAAGGTGGCAGGCTTGGACTAATCGAACATTGCAGCATGCCCGCTGCCCGAACAAGGCAATTTGTGCTTTATGGGTTCTTCGAGACAAGGACTGCACATGGCTTGAGGCCAATGCATCTGCTTTGGTTCGGGCGCCGCCCCGCACAGTCCTCGGCCATGCAAGCGTTTTGATGCTCGGCGGCGACCGGCGCATAGATTCTCTCTATTCGATCTAAGATCAAAATTGACATCGGGGAGATCCGCGGAATAAAATAGCATCCGAGAACAATAATTCTCAAAGCAATTAATTTGTATGGAAAATATTTAACTGAAAAAATATCACCTGATTGTCCCATCGATCCGTGACGATCACCCAGCAGGCTCTCAATGAAAGTACCAATGTCAGTTCAATATCTGGCGTATCTTGTAGTAGGGGTCCTAAGCTAGGCGTCTTGGAGCGATGGTAACATGGACACGGGGTTTTACCCAGCTTCGGGCTCTCTTGATGAGATAATACCCTACATGCTGCTTTTGATTGTATTCATATGGGTGTAGTACAGAGTACATGTCTCTACCACGAGATTATAGTAATGAATATGAGATTGTCTATTGACTAGCCTGGCCTCGGTCTATATAAGACACCGGAGGCCTAGGGTTTAGGAGAGTCCTTGTCTTGGGCACCAAGTCTTGTGGAGTCTTCCTTGTATGCGGCAGGGGTTGTCTGAACTGGCCCATGAGTATACGGCCATGGGGGTCCTCGGCCTAATCCAACTGATCGGGATACGACGTGGTGAGTACCCCCTAGTCCAAGACACCGTCACTCTCCATCTCCATTATGGAGAATAGAGATCCACATGTCTCCAATTTGTGGGTTGTGCAACATGTTACCTCCAAGTAGTTCCCTGTGATCATTCATATTTTTTCTCCATCCTTTGATTGTGAGGTCTTCATCTCTTCGAGAAATCGAGTATGGACTGTAGAAAACCGTAAGCAGACTTGGACGTAAGCTAATAATATCCATGTCACCTTCCATATACATCATATGAGGCACACAAAATCCTTCGGGAGTTTTTGTTGAAGAACATAATAATAATATAGTTAGCAATGGAGTTTAGCTTAAGAAGAATGTATGCAAAAGATGCACTAGTGACACAATAGTAAAAAATCTCAACATCATTAATAAATGAGATAAGATAAATTTTCTCCTTGCAAGTTAGTTCTGAACCATAACTGTAGTAGAGATTATCTACTACCTTTCATATGTTTCTTGGAGAATGGAAATAAGTTATTAATGGAAATAAGCTGCCAACTATTTTTAAATAAACAATATCAATTACTTAACAAATTTGTTTGATAAACTCACGTAGAGGTAGAACTCGAGGCATATCCAAATCCACCCAAATGTCGATATTATCTTCAATATCATCTTCAGGACGAATATTGAAGGTTATTTTCATATCCTCGTGAAATCCCTAGGCCTTGCATAGTGCTCTCCAATTTAAGCAACCAAAATGTGAGTGGTTTACTGCATTGTAGAGTTTAACCCAAAAAGCATAACCATGTTGAGTCCTAAGGTGAGCTATCCTCGTCTCCATATTCTCACTATCTTCGAAACCGAGCTTCTCCAAGACAACCCGTCTTGCATGGAAGGGGATGCACTACTCTAATTGTAAAAAAAGGGAAATTATACATTGAAGCAAAGAAGTACAAGTCATGCTTAATTAAGAAAAAAATTGTCATCATTACGTACCGTAAAAATGTCGAAGGTCTCATCCAGCTTGATGGTGAAGAACCTATCCAAGTGAGGCATGTCGCACATACCCCTATCGTCGCTGCAGTAATCGCACTCAGGGATCCTATCATCATCAGAAATTTCTTGTGTTCATTAATTCAAAGATTTAAAATCGACAACAATTACCAGGAACTCAACACACAGATCACTATTCAGCACGGGTTGACTTTCGGTCTATCAAATCTTCCTTGAAAACTCTCATCTCACGTGGTATATATGGTGGGCACTCCCTCCCTAATATATTCGGCCGTTAGTGATGGTCGCTCCTCCCTTCGTTCCCGAGTTCATTACACCAAAATGTCTAGCACACGGGAACAAAGGAGAAGCAACCCCCATGACAACAGTCGGGATTCTTCCTCTCTCATATATGGTGGACACTCCCTTACTGATTTTTCGACCGTCAGTGATGGTCGCTACTCCTCCTTCCCCTAGAGCATTACATAGGTCTAGCACAAGGAGAAGAAGGAGAAGCAACCCCCATGACAACAGTCGGGATTCTTCCTCTTTCATATATCGATTGTCAGTGATGGTCGCTACTCCTCCTTCCCCCTAGTGCATTACGAAGGTCTAGCGCAAAGAGAAGAAGGAGAAGAGCCCCCCATGACGACAGCCTGAATTCTTTCTCGAGGAACAAATTGAAAGTCACGCAAGGAGCCCTGAGAGATTGAAAGTCAACCCCTTACATATATCGAGTAATGACATGAAAATGGCCTATGTTTTGCCGGAATGTCGTTTAATTCTCTTTCTGGCAAATCCAGGGCACTCGATATTTCCTATATTCTAGCACAAGTCATGCCGAAATTCTCGAAATATTTTGGCATGACCTTTGCTAAAAATAGGATATATCGAGCGCCTGGAATTTGCCGAAACGGAAATGAATCGACATTCCGCCAAAACATAGGCCACTTGTAGTTCCCTGTAAAATCATTTTACATATCGAGTGCCTGAAAAGGTTCAAAACTATCAATACTAAAACTTAAATAGGACATATCTATGGATGCATTTTCTAAATCTAAAAATACTAGGTTAATGACTTGACTTTCTTGGTCTTCTAGTCCTAGCACTACAAAAAAAGACACATCCATGACATTTTGGGCCGAACGAAATTTTTTCTGTCATACTTATGACACTTCTATGATGATAATTGTGACAAAACCCGGTATCATCATATATGCGGTGGGCTCCTACTTCTATGACAAAAAATCATGACAAAAAATGGGATTTTCTTCCTGGGCGGGCCGGAGACGCAGCTGCATGACATTCTTTAGGCCGTCCATGACGGAAAAAGCTGTGGTAGAAGCAAGGGCGAGGAAAATATCAGGGTGTTACCGGTTACGGTGGGTGGTCCTGCCGAGCGATGCATGGAGGTTTGCGCATTTCTCTCGTGCACGCACGCGCGTAGGTGTGAGGCGTTGGGCTCTAACTGAACCGAGCGACCGATCGATGGCTGTTAACTGAACCCGATCGAGCGATTCCTTCGCTACTGCTGCTAACTGAATAGGACCGAGCGATGAACAGTGAGTGTTGTTGGGGGGTTTGGATGAACAGTTCCTGGTGGGGGTTGGATGAATAGGACCCCGTGCTGTTGCCGCTGGATGAACAGGACCCCGATCGATCGAGCCGGTTGGGCGTGGATGAACAAGACCCCATGCAGGGCTGGATGAACAGGACCCCGTGGAGGGAAGGTTGAACAGTAGCCGGTGGAGGGCTGGGTGAACAATAGCCGGTGGAGGGCTAGTTGAACAGTACCCCATGGAGGGGTGCTTGAACAAGAGCTCGTGGAGAGGGCTGGTTGAATAGTAGCCGGTGGAGTAGCGCACGGTGGAGGCTGGATGAATAGGAGCCCGTGGATGAACAGTCACATGTGGAGGCTGGAGGAGGTCAACGATGGATGAACAGTAGTCCGTGGAGGCTGGAGGAGGTCGACGGTGGAGATGGACAGTATCCCGTGGAGTCCTATTTTGCGGTACGCCACATCCCTCCCAACACAAGTCCGTTTCCTCCATTTTGCGGTACGCTCCCGGTCAACAGGACCCCGTTTCGACCGTAGGAGGTCCAACAGAAGAATGTTTCCTCCATTTTGTGGTACGCTAGACCCCTCCCGATTAACAGGATCCCGTTTCAAACATGGTCGGTCGAACACAAGGGCGTTTCCTCTGTTCTGCGGTACGCCAGGCCTCGTTTCCATCGGCTATGCCGTCCAAACCCTCCTGATGAACACGACGACGCATTCTGTTCTGACCCAGCCGGTTGGCTCCCCATGAAAACGACGACGACGCAGTTTCTCCGTTCCGACCCAGCCATGTACACGAGCCCTGGCCGTACATATGCACGAGTAGGCGTTCGAGACCCCACCCGTATGTACATACGTGGCTGTATTTACTTTCTTGCACCCTGGCCATTGTACGTACGTGTATATGCTATGTGCGTGCCTCTACTACGACACGTGCGCGCCTCTACATCGACCAATATGTACATACACATTCGCGACCGGAATGACAATGCTACGTATGCTTCGACCAGGTGGGTCCCGACTGTCAAGCACTTCCTTGCATGCGAAGATGTAGCTGGTGGGTCCCAGCAGTCAGGGGGGCGAATCATTTTTTTTGCCCAGACGCACTTCCTTGCGTGCGAAGATGTAGCTGGTGGGTCCCAGCAGTCAGTGGGGAAACGTTTTTTTTTCACGAAATATGATTGCCCATCCGGTGCGTCCCTGCTGTCAGGTGGAGGAACCATTATTTTCTGCGTAATAAGGAGGCACTTCCTTGCTGCGGCCGTGGACCCAGCTATCAGCCTCTCCACGTATAGTACTCTCCTGATGGAAGTCGGTCGTTGACCACATTGACCACGCCGCACAGAGAGCACCAAGGCAGTGGACGACGGCGTGGCCTAGGAAGGGGACGACACGGAGCCAGGGAAGACGCGGCAGTGGATGCCCACGTGGAGAGGAGTACGAGGGTTCACTGGTTCTGCTGCGGTGTGAGACTGTCATCGCCGTAGAATAACAGGGGGTGTGGGTGAGTAGAGGGATGGCCTGGCCAGCGGTGGGAGTAGTAGGGGGCGGTGAGGCCTCTGCGGCATCACAGTCGGCCACGGGAGGCACGAGCACGCGGCACGACCGATGCTGGTTTGGGCGGCTGGAGCAAGAAGATCAGAGGTTGAAGAAGCACTACAACCGTTGGATGGACATCGTACGGTCACTGGAGCTAGAATCATTCATATATTGACTAAGTTGACAAAGCCCTCCATCCCCGTCAACTTAGTAGGCCCACAAGTCAGCCTCCCACTATGGTGGGTCCCAGCTGGCAGGGGGTTTTGTGCGCAATAAGGAGGCACTTCCTTGCGTGCGAAGATATAGTTGGTGGGTCTGACCTGTCAGCGAAGGGAATGTTTTTTTCGCGAAATAAAGAGGCCCTTCCGGTGGGTCCCAGATGTCAGGTGGAGGAATCATTATTTTGCGCGTAATAAGGAGGCATTTCCTTGTGTGCGGCCGTGGACCCAGCTGTCAGCCTCTCCACGTACAGTCCACTTCCGATGGATTCATTCGTTGACCACGTTGACCACGCCCCGCCGAGAGCACCAGGGTGGTGGACGACGGTGAGGCCTACGAAGGAAATGAAACATAACTAGGGAATACACGACAATGGTTGCCCACACGGTGGATTGTACGAGGGTCGACTGGTTTGGCTGCCGTCGCCAAAAAATAACAGGAGGTGTGGGTGAGTGGAGGGATAGACAGGCCAGCAATGCGATTATGATGGGGCCATGAGGCCTGCCCGTCAGCACAGCTGGCCATGGGAAGCAGGAGCAGGCGGTTTCGACGGTGCTGGTTTGGGCAGCTGGTGCAGGAAGATTAGAGACTAAAGAAGCACGATTGTCGTTAGATCGACATCTAACGGTCTGACGCTGGTATAGTCGATTGTTGACTAAGTTTCTTTTTTGAGAAACCTTGTGTATGCATGAACTTAGTAGGCCCACAAGTCAGCCTCCAAATCTGTGGGAGACAACATAGAGCCCATTTCCTGTTTTTTAATAATTTGCAGCTCATTTTCTAATTCTTAAGTAATTTATTACAGCCCATTTTCTACCCAGGACCACGGTCAAAAAGTTCAACCTTATTTTGCATATTCGGTGGAGTCCGAACTATTGTAATCCAGAAATGATAAACATTTTTTTAAGAAGTTATTGATTTGCCAAAAAATGTTTTGTTTTTGTAAGCAAATAAGACGTGGGACAATTGAGTTGGTTTAAGGGAAAACCAGTGGTAAAAAAATCAGCGCTGGGAGGGAAAACAACAACAAAAATAAGGATGTAAATATGAAAAGGGAATTTTATGTATTTTCAATATAATGATACATGTATATGAACTAGTAAAACTATAGGTAGAGATTAGAAAATGGATGTAGGACATGCGTTTTAAGAGGAAAATAGAACTGGGCTGTGTGTTTGATTCAGTAAAAAAACTGCCTGCGGATGTTGTAAGATGAAATATAACTAACGCTGGCGGGCTAGAGGCTAGTAGATATCTGTTGGATCTTTGTGCCCCATTGTCGTCATGGGTTGGGCCTGTTAAAAACAAAACCAAGCCTTGGCAGTCTAGATCCAAGTTGAAACTTGCTCGACCTGAAAAAACAATATACCTGCTCAATAAACGAGAGAATTCTGCAAGTACAGACTGATAACTAGGATGTAGTAGGGATATTGTTTTTTCATCGTGATAATAAGTGCATGCACTTGTTTTGAAAAATTTGGAGAGCTGGGAATTCGAACGGCAGGTGCTTATGCTACCCATCAAATAAAAATCAGGTGCCTGCAAATTTGTTTCGAAACAAATGATTTAACTTTATATCCACGTCGACCCTCGGCATGATGGTTGGAAGCAAATGCCAAGTTCATACCAAAAGATCGTTAACAACACTACCAACTTGCAGACGACAAGGTAGTATAAGTACCAATACCAAACTAACTTATAATCTTTTTACTCCTGGCCCTAGTGTTCGTCTGGTAGAAAATCTTGCAGAGGACCAGCTCCTGCTCCTTCTCTTGCTCCAGGTCCCACTACAAAAAAAATACACTTCCGTGATGATACGTGCTTGTCACAGTAGGTCACGTTTAATGCCATGCATGTACATCCATGACAATTTTATGACAGAATCAAGATAGTCATACCTGTGCTGTCGTAGAAGTGTTCCATGACATTACCAAAATTATCATCACGGAAGTGTCCACTTCCATAACGATAAATCGCGCGTCACGGAAGTGCTTTCATCAAGGGTGACCGATACGTGGCATCCACCGTAATGGAACGCTGTTAAGCTATCGGGTCGGGTTTTGGATCCGATAACCCGTTAACTGCCCCGACCAATGGGGATTTTCCACGTGTAAAATCATCATTGGCTGGAGGAAACACGTGTTGGCTCATCGTTGGGACAGATGTCATCCACTCATTGGAAAAAAAGGTGCCTATGATACGTCGACACGTGGCACGACTCAACAGAGGTCCATTCCTGTGAAAAGGCTGACCCGTTTGACTTGGTCAAAAGGTGGCGGGCCGGCCCATGGAAAGCCTATTAACGGCTTGTTCGCATATAGCCCATTTACAACTCGCTAACCCAAGGCCTGTTACGCCCTATCCGAATTAGGCCCAGTAGTGTCATCTGGGCGATCCAATATGATTCCAGCCCGTTTTCACTTGTGGCCCATGTATGGCCCATGACGTCTTTCGGCCCATATGAGGCCCTTTGTAACTCTTGGCCTATTAACGACCCGTGGTGGAACTGGCCCATAATGAACAATGTATCACTTTACACCCATTAACGGCTCATGGTGGAACTGGCCCATAATGAACAGTGTATCACTTTATACCCATTAACGGCCTGTTATTACGTTGGGCCGTTTCCAGCCCATGTTATCTTTCGGCCTTCTCAAAGCCCATTTATTCTTGGGCTCATTTCCAGCATTCGTTTACTTACGGCCCATTACTGTCATTTTCTGCTTGTGGGCCAAATTCAGCCCGTGGTTACAGTCGGCCCGTTTGTGGTCCGTTAATACGTTGGGACATTTTCATAGCGTCATCAAATACGACCTATTAACGATGGCCCATTATGGTCAGCCCATGAATGGACGATTCCAACTCTAGCCTGTTTACGGCCATAATGCGGTCTGTTTGGCCCATGTTTGGCCAATCAATCATACGGCCCGTATAAGGCCCATTGATGATACGGCCCGCAGAAGGCCCATTGTTTCTACGGCCCATAGAAGGCCCATTGTTTCTATGACCCGTTGAAGGCCCAATGTTTGTACGGCCCGTAGGAGGCCCAGTGTCACTACAATAAATATTAGCCCATGGTTATTGTGGCCTAGTTTTAAAAAATAGATTATTACAGCCACTAGCAAACCACGGAAAAAGAACTGCAATGACTACAAGCAAACAAATAAACAAGACAACAAGGAAATAAATAAGCAAGCAACTAACGCTAGGCTATCACGGCTATTACACATATTACATCCACTGGGCATCAAAGTTCGCCACCAGTGCAAATATAGGGAACAAAGCAGCATATCATATACACTGGTTGTCAAAGTTGGCGACCAACGCAAATAAACGCCGCAGCAAAATAAATCCAGAACTGAAACCACTTTAGAAGATCTCAAGAAACAATATCCTGGGTACCCATATTGCTGGCAAGATGCTTAGCAAGCTTATTAACTTTCTCTTGTTTGGCGCTTAAATACTCCAGCGCTTGCTGTTGCACCAGGAAATATGCATCTAAATTCTGTAGTCCTTCAGCTTCCTATCGTAGCACATCTGATCGATGTCTTTCAACTTGAAGTTGAGACTCAAGAAGACAAACTGATTCAGGAAACAAGTTCGAAGAGCTTGTGCCAGCAGTAGTGGCCAGTAACTCGAACACTACATCAAGACATGACTTTTGGGTTCTCTCACTATCGTCAAGATAGTTTTTATCAACTTTCTAGGAGACCAGCAGGGATGTCTCACTATCTTGAACCTTATCTGCATTACTTCCTTTACCATTGGATAACGCGGTACTGTTCTCCAATATTTTGTCCGCATTCTAAAAGAGAAATAAGCAGACACATCACATGTGTACCATGTTGTATATGGAACTCATTTTGATAAATAAGTTCAGTAGTAAAGTGGACAGGATAACAACATGAAACAAACATATATCTATGTACCAAGGTCGCTTTATGGTCTATATCATTCTAGTTTTTGTTGCCAAATTAAGATAGAGACACAGTTCAAATAATATTTGTTCAAGACAAAGCAGAATAGACAGAATATAAGTGTGGGAAACTATAGAGCAATAACAACACTTGTGATGTGCATGACGTGAGAACATAACTGTTTATTCAATTGAAACTGAAATCAACATAGAGCAGGTTACAATAGCAAACTAGTTAAAGAAACAGGTTTAAAACATAACCGTTGTGCCATTGGAGTTTCAATTCCATCCTTCAAATTTGAAAATAGCTGGTATGAGTAAATATAGTAATGCAAGAGCAAAGGAGTATGAACAATAGCTACAGAACCTGACCCGAGAACAAATTTTCTTCTCCTTTAAGTGTTGAGTTGGGATTCGGAGTGGTGGTCCTCGTGCTTTGGGCACTGCAGTTCCCTTACTAACTGCTCGTGTTTGGGTGCTCTGTGGTGGAGACGCTGCTGTGTCAACTGGAACTAGGTTACTATCTGCCGGGGTTGGGGTTAGAAGGGGTGTAGCTGGTTCTCTGTCCAACTGGGTAGGGGTACAATCTGCGAGAGTTTGGGTTATGTGTGGTGGATCTGGTCCTTGGACAAGTACAACCGTGGTTCTATCTGCATCAACTGGTAGCACTATCTTTTCTGAAGACCGTGTTGTTACTCCCTTAGATACTGCCGTCACCCTCTCCAATTCAAATGGCTGATAAACAAGAAAATTAATTGAAAGTATAGACATTGTATGATAGACAGGTGCAATGGATAGTGGGGAATAAAAGAGGGCATGAAATAATTCATATTTATGTTGTCTAACTAAACAGGATAGCATGACCCTATTTCACATATATGATGGCTAACTAAATAGGATAGCATGACACAATTTCACATTATGATGGCTAACTAAACAATATGGAAAGACATAGTTCAAAATATGAGATTATGTAAACAGGATGACATGATATAACTATATAATGTGTTTATTAAATAGGTTGGCATGCCATAATTCACATACATTCACGGATAGAATGCCATAATTCAAAATATGATGACTGTAAACACTAAACAAGATGAGATGATATAACTATATGATGTATTTATTAAATGGGTTGCCATGCCATAATTCAGATAGATGATGTGTATGTACTATGTAAACATGATGGCATGATATAATTCAAATATATGATTTATATAGTAAGCAAGTAAGCAGATGGCAATCCATATATGATGTAAAAACTAAGAAATGCAAGACAACATGCATGACATGGGTAATATAACCCTGCCAAGTTTGAGCATAGACCTCAGGGGTGAAATAGGACTGGTCATTAGTCTCTGAATTCTCCTCTGAGGAGCTCTCTGTAACCAGCAAGATGTCTGCTTTAGCAGGTAGCATTGTCTGCTCTGAATACCTTGTTTTCACTCCAAATACTTCCATCACCTCTTCAAATGGCTGATGTACAGGAAGAGTAGTTGAATATACAAACGTTGTCGACAAATGGAACACGTAATACAAAAAAATGATAGCATGATATAATTCACATACATGATGATTGGCTAAACAACATGGCATTGCATAATCCACATATATAATGCCTTTGCAACAAGATATCATTGTATAATTCACATATATAATGTCTTTCAACAAGATGGCAATGCATAATTCACATATATGGTAATTAGACACTGAACAGGTGGAATTCACACAAAGCATGTCTAAACTAATCAAATGTTATAGCAATGCGAGACACCATACGCATGATATGAGCAACATAACCCTGCCAAGTTAGAGCATACACCTCGGGGGGGGGGGATAGGACTGGTCATCTGTCTCTGAATCCTTTGAGGAGCTATCCGTAACCAGCGAGATATGCACTTCGTCAGATAACATAGCCTGCTATGAAGACCTTGTTTTCACTCCAGAATTTGCCATCTGTAACGCCCCGGATACAACTTTCCATATTCATAACTCCAACTCTTGCCTTTTCCGGAGATGCTATATGATATTTCCTCCGTGGTTGGGTTTTGTCTGTTGTTTTGCATTTTGTTCTTGTTATGCATCTCATCTCATAGCATCATGCGCATTGCATCGACATCGTTTTTATAAAACTTGCATCCGCTCGGGTTCTCCCGGTTCTCTCCGTTGTCCGTTTTGAGCCCGACCACACTCGCACGTGCCCGCGGCACCTCCGAAATATTATTTTATAAGTGGCATAAAAATGTTCTCGGAATGGGTTGCAACTTGTCGTGCGGTATTATTATAGTGTAGACAGGCCGCCTGTCAAGTTTCGTCGCATTCGGAGTCCGTTTGATAGCCCAACCGTCTTCCATAGCGGTACCGTTGCCGGTGCCTTCGTCGGATGTTTTCGGTCTCTGAAAACCCTTCCCGGGCTGCACTTCATCCCTCTCTTCTCAGCCCAAGGCATTCTACACAGCCCACCTAGGTCCAACATACCCCTCATAGCTTCCCCTCTGTTCGGAGCCGCACGATCGCGATCCGAGGGTCCAAAACCCCAACCCTAACCCCTCCTTCTATAAATAGCAGCCCCCTTCCAAATTTGGCACCCCTAACCCCTCTCCTCCTCGTTTTCGCAACCTCCTCCCACCTTGGGGGCCGCGCCGCCGCCTTCCCCCTCCAAATCCGGCGCCAGCCACCTCACCCGCGCCACTTGGCGCGTAGACATTGGCTGCGCCGCCGCCCGCCGCCGCCCGTGGCCACTCAGGCGCAGCCACGTCGCCTCCTTGCGCTCTGCCCCACGCCTCCAGCCGCGCGGGCCCTGTGAAGCCCATCCGCGGCCCGTCCCGGGCCGATCTGGGCCCGAGGCGTGCGCGCCGCGCTGCCGCCCGCCCTGGCGCTCGCCTCCTCCCCGACCTCCAGTGTTCCGTCGCCGCTCCGTTCGCCCGCGACCTCCCCACCGGTCAGAGCTCGCCGGAGACGAATCCCCGCGTTGCCGGAGTTCGCCGACCTCCGTCCAGGCAGTGCCCCACGCCTCCTCCCCTATTTTCTCCCGTGCTCTTCCTCTCCCCTAAGCCCTGCGCCGCCGCCATTTTGCAGGAGCCGCCGTCGAGCTCGTTGCCGGCCACCTCGGCCTCGCCCGTCGCTGGATCCGAGCTTCCCACGCTCAGATCCGCTCGTCCCCGACCGGATCCGCGCCCCCAGCTCCCTCCCGCGCCTCGCAGGACCTCCTCCCCTCGCCGGAGTGTCCCTCGTCGCCGTTGCCCGGCCGAGCCGCGCCGCCTGCCCGATCCGCCGCTGCGCCCTCGCCCACGTGGGCCCCGGCCCCGCATCCGGTCCAGCAGGCCGGCCCAGCGCGCCCTGCCGGCCTCCCCCTCCTCTGCAGATGGGCCAAGCCCATGGGTGAGCTCCCCATAGCCCCTCCTGTTCAGCCCCGCAGTGCACCAGATTCGGCTCGTTCATGTTTTTTTTCAGATTCTGCGAATTTAGCTTTATTCCAATGTTTAACGAATTTGCAGAAAACCCCTCATACATCATACATTTAATAGCTCACAAACCGTGCATCACATGTAAATAATTTATATATGTAAAATGCTCAGAAAATTGTATAGATTAATAATATGTCACTTTCATCTATGTTTAAAATGTTTAAAATGTTGTTTGTGTTAATTTGCGAATATGCCATGTTAAAATGATTTATTTCATAACTAAATAACCGTAGCTCCGAATTTAATAAACTTTATATGTAAATGGGGTGGAAAAATGCCTAGTTTAATATGGTGCACTTTGTTTTGCTGTTTAACAACATTAAAATTGTGTTTAGGGCAGAACAGTACCAAATTCATTTTATGCACATGGGGATTTTCCGGACTTGTTGTTTGTTACTTCCGGCCTCATTTAAATTTGCCTAGATAGGTAGTTTCATTATGCTTTACCTCTTGCCATGTTAATCAACATTTAATATTGTTGGGTACCTAAACGAGATTAAACTAAATATGTCAATGTGGTGTTTCGTCGATATGCAACTCGTTGCATATTGAGCTCCACTTAAATTGTAGTATTGTTTGTTGCACTTTGCCATGCCATGCCTCATTAAACCGGACATGCATCATACTTGTTTGTGCATCATGCCATGTTTATGCTTGTGCATTTACCATGTGGTTTGTTTCTTTCCGGTGTTGCTTCTTAGTTCCGGCAATGTTGCGATTGTGAGGATTCGTTCGACTGCTCCCGTTCGTCTTCTTCATGGACTCGTTCTTCTTCCTAGCAGGATTTCAGGCAAGATGACCGCTACCCTGGATCTCACTACTATCATTGCTATGCTAGTTGCTTTGTTCTATCGCTATGCTGCGTTACCTATCTGTTGCTCTTCAAGCCATCCCAGATTGCCATGAACCTCTAACCTTTGACACCTTTCCTATGCAAACCATTGATTGGCTATGTTACCGCTTTGCTCAGCCCTCTTATAGCGTTGCTAGTTGCAGGTGAAGTTGAAGATTGCTCCATGGTGGACAGGATTTTGGTTGGGATATCACAATATCTCTTATATTATTAATGCATCTATATATTTGGTAAAGGGTGGAAGGCTCGGCCTTTTGCCTAGTGTTTTGTTCCACTCTTGCCGCCCTAGTTTCCGTCATACCGGTGTTATGTTCCCGGATTTTGCGTTCCTTACGCGGTCGGGTGATTTATGGGACCCCCTTGACAGTTCGCTTTGAGTAAAACTCCTCCAACAAGGCCCAACCTTGGTTTTACGATTTGCCTCACCACCACCTACACCTTTCCCTTGGGTCGGCCAACCCGAGGGTCATCTTTATTTTAGCCCCCCCGGGCCAGTGCTTGTCTAAGTGTTGGTCCGAACTGAGCTGCCTGCGGGGCCACCTCGGGGCAACTTGAGGGTTGGTTTTACTCGTAGCTAGTCTCATCCGGTGTTGCCCTGAGAACGAGATATGTGCAGCTCCTATCGGGATTTGTCGGCGCATCGGGTGGCTTTGCTGCTCTTGTTTTACCATTGTCGAAATGTCTTGTAAACCGGGATTCCGAGTCTGATCGGGTCTTCCTGGGAGAAGGTCTATTCCTTCGTTGATCGCGAGAGCTTGTCATGGGCTAAGTTGGGACACCCCTGCAGGGTATAATCTTTCGAAAGCCGTGCCTGCGGTTATAGGCAGATGGGAATTTGTTAATGTCCGGTTGTAGATAACTTGACACCAGATCCGAATTAAAACGCATCAACCGCGTGTGTAGCCGTGATGGTCTCTTTTCGGCGGAGTCCGGGAAGTGAACACGGTTTCTGGGTTATGTTTGATGTAAGTAGGAGTTCAGGATCACTTCTTGATCATTGCTAGCTTCACGTCCGTTCTGCTTGCTCTCTTCTCGCTCTTATTTGCTTATGTTAGCCAGCATATATGCTTAGTCGCTGCTGCAGCCTCACCACTTTACCCCTTCCTTTTCCTTTAAGCTTTGCTAGTCTTGATACCCATGGTAATGGGAGTGCTGAGTCCTCGTGGCTCACAGATTACTACAACAACAATTGCAGGTACAGGTTTTGCGATGATCATGACGCGAGAGCGATGCTTGCTTGCGTTGAGTTCTTCTTCTGCTTCTTCAATCAGGGGATAGGTTCCAGGTCGGCAGCCTGGGCTAGCAGGGTGGATGTCGTTTGAGTTTCTGTTTGTGATTCATCCGTAGTCAGATGATGCTCTTATGTATTGTGATGTTGTACTCATGTGGCATTGTATGCCTTATGTATGTATCCCCATCTATTATGTAATGTTGATGTAATGATATCCACCTTGCAAAAGCGTTTCAATATGCGGGTCTATCCTTGGTGGGACATTCGAGTTCCTTTTGGATAGGGTCGCATATTGGGCGTGACAAGTTGGTATCAGAGCCTCGACCGACCATAGGAGCCCCCTTGTTTGTTGGCCGTTGTTGAGTCTAGAACAAAAATGTTTTGAGTCTTAGGATTATATATATCAGAGAGTAGGATTCTTTTTACTCCTCAACCCCCTTCATCGCTCTGGTGAGGACTCCTGACATAGATGTTTTGACTTTCCTCTTCTCAAATTTCACTATTTTTTTTTAGGATCACGCGGGTATCTTGGAATCGTTCTGATGGTTTTGTGACGAGAACATTGTTCTTGGTGCCTCCTGTCTATTTATGTGGCTTTGACCCGGGGAGTCGAGCTCTGAGGTGTTGTCGTCACAATTTTATCGTTGCAGTTCTGGAATACCTGAGTTTTGCCGACATCGAAAATCTCTTTTATGCAGTTGTTGGTGAGATAACCTCGACGTCACCCAGTACTGGGGAGTTTGGGAGTATTGCCATAGCTTGTATAACGGATGCTTTTCGAAGATTGAGGTACACGATTTCCGAAGGTTTCTTGGTTATGTGTTGACGGATGGATACAACTTGGATGTAGGTATTGTTAGTTTGGGTGAGATATATTGCTTCCCCTGTATCCCCAACACCAGATTGCATAACCAGAAAATTTCGGGAGTTTTATAGGTGGGAATTCAAGTAGCTCTAGTTTTATCTTTCCAACAGACACATGATATGATATGGGATCTATCATATGTTTGTTCCGGCTTATTCTGCAAGCCAATCCTTTGTTTTGTTTTATTTGTGGTATTCGAGTTGCTTCGAGTCAAATGTTGAATCCATACCTTTCCTAAACGGTGTTCTCATATTGCTTTGTGAATACTAATCCTTTTTTATCATTGAGGTTGTCATGTTAATCCTTTTCCAACCGGTGCGCTTCTCTTCGAGATGATCCCATCATTTTCAACATCCGCAAGATCAACTCTAAGTTTTCTCACTGGTGTTTGTGTCATCCGTCCCCAAGTTGCCTTTGTTTTCCCGCCCTCCCACCCTTTTTCTTCAAGGACTCAGATTTCTTAATCAAGTATCCATTTATTCATGTGAAGTTTCTCCATTTTTTTCCTGTCAATGTTCTTATCCGGTGATTTCCCAAGAAGATGCTCAACAGTTTTAAGTTCATCATCCTCCATTGTTGTTTCTTCTCCGGTGGATCCAATTCAAGCTTTCAGTGTTGATTATATTCTTTTCCTCGTTTCAAATGCTTTTCCACGTCGATGCACCTCTTAATTATTCACCTCCCTCTATTCTTGTCCGGAGTGCTCAAGATATCTCAGAAGAATCATGTTTCCTTTCTTAATTCGTTCGAGTTACTTCAAGTTTTTCTCTCATTCAAGCTGTTTAATTCAACCGGTGTAATCTCTCTTCAAAATTGTTCAACGGTGTTTTCTTTTGAGTGGGCCCTAACCCACAGGTCTTTTCCCAGGATCTTACCTGACTCTTCTAATTATTCTGGTGCTATTCCCAAATTCTTTTCAAAGTGTGACGTAAGAATGGATTCCATCAGTCACATGCCTTCTCCAAGATTGCTTTGAAATTCTTTCATCGTTGGGTCAACCTTTCTAATTTTCTTTCCGGAGTATCTCAACAATTCATGGTGGTGTTTCTCGTCGTCATTCTCGAATTTTGAAGATTGAAGAAGAGTTTTTCCTCTAAATCTTGTCCCTTCTCTCGAAGATTCATGGTTCTAGCTTGATGCCATCCTCTCATAATTGTTTTCGATTATGAGAATTCTTTTCACCCATCCGGGGCATTTCAGGAGTCTTTTCAGATTGATTCTCCGTAGCCCATCATCTTAGAATTATTCATTCAAGCTTTCAGCTCTTGTTCTCCAAATCTTACCGGTGGATCGTTCAAGTATACTCTTTAGTCAGCTCATGATCTCTTCGTTCTCATGTATCTAAATCCCCTCAAGTATCTTCATTCGTTTCCAATTCTTCCCGGTGTTTCTTTATCTTTTCTTCGTTCATTTTCAATTCTTACGGTGGTTCGTTCAAGAGTTCTCCTTTCTTGGTTATCATATCAAATCATTCGTTGTTTCCAAATTCCACCGGTGGATCCTTGAAGACCTTCACAAGTTTGCGACATATCTCTTTTAAGCCTTTCTATGAGAATAAGTAGTATGCCAAATCCGTTGCTTGTCATCAATTTAAATTGGTGAAGGATAGGCATGACATAATTCTTATTCTTGTTTCATCCAAGTGATTAATTCCTTCTTTTGGAGATTGTTCATGATGAAGTAATTCTCGGTTCTAGTGTTTCATCTTTTCTTTCCGGAGTTCCAAGTTTTCTCGGGTATATCGTCGCGAAGCTCCATCTAAATCATTGCAAGGGTTCACCTTGTGTTTTCAACCTCTCTTTCTTTCTATCATCCTTTTATTACCAGAGTTCTTCATGGAGGCTCTACATGATGGTTCATCAAGGATTTAATTTCTTCTCAAAGTGTTCATCGAGATTCTTTTCAGAGGAGTTCAAGTATTCTTCACCTTGCATTCTGAAGTGCAATTCTTTCTACCTTATCTTTTGAGGTGGTGTTATGTCAGTCTTGACAATTCGAGTTCGTGTTTGATGATTCACATGTTGTCAAGAATGAGGTATTTTAAATCCATCAATCTCTTTGTTGGAGTTATCTTGTGTCATATTTCACCTAAAGCCTTCCCTAAGGAATGTTGCTATTGTGGTGCTTATCAATGATCCAAGCTTTCTCCATATCCTTCTCTGTGAAAGAGGTTTTTCATCTCTTCGTTGTTCTCAAGAAAGCAATTGTTTTAGTTAGTGGAAGAATGTCACCTCATAGTCTTGAGATGTTTTCCATAAGCCCACTACAAACTTGTCCTTCTCTTTGTTGATTTTCCAACAACCCCGTTGTAATCTTCTTTGCAAGGATGCTTTCCAAGCTCAATTGTGGCAGAAGTTGGCATTTTCTCCTCCATTCTGTTATTCCAATGATCTATCTTCTATTCTTTCTTCTGGAGACATTGTGATGTTGCTCTTTTCACTCATCATCTTGTTTTGTCAAGATCATGTTCTTTTCCATGCTTATCCACTTAACCGGAGTGTTGTGTCTATCATTCCTCTTTTAACCGGAGTCTCATCCAAGTGCTTTCATTTTGCCAAGTTCAAATCATATTCCTTCCATGTTCAACCGGAGTGTTGCCCGAATTCTTCCTCTCTCATCTTGTTTTAACCGGAGTGGATTCGAATTCTATCTTGTCCATTAAACTCTTGATTCTTGTCTTGGCAACCTTCAAGTTCTCGTAATGTTCCTTGTTCCTCTTTTCTAACAGACTGTTTGCAATCTTGACCATCTCCGTTGTTTTCTTTCTTCATTTTGCTCAACCTCTCAAGGTTCATGGTTTCACTCATTTGTCGAAGAAGCAACTTAGTTTTACCTCTTCTCGTCCTCTTCCGTTTCTCCCTAGTGCCATCCTAGATCTCGGGATGAGATCCTCTCATAGTGGTGGAGTGTTGTAACGCCCCGGATACAACTTTCCATATTCATAACTCCAACTCTTGCCTTTTCCGGAGATACTATATGATATTTCCTCCGTGGTTGGGTTTTGTCTATTGTTTTGCATTTTGTTCTTGTTATGCATCTCATCTCATAGCATCATGCGCATTGCATCGACATCGTTTTTATAAAACTTGCATCCGCTCGGGTTCTCCCGGTTCTCTCCGTTGTCCGTTCTGAGCCCGACCACACTCGCACGCGCCCGCGGCACCTCCGAAATATTATTTTATAAGTGGCATAAAAATGTTCTCGGAATGGGTTGCAACTTGTCGTGCGGTCTTATTATAGTGTAGACAGGCCGCCTGTCAAGTTTCGTCGCATTCGGAGTCCGTTTGATAGCCCAACCGTCTTCCATAGCGGTACCGTTGCCGGTGCCTTCGTCAGATGTTTTCGGTCTCTGAAAACCCTTCCCGGGCTGCACTTCATCCCTCTCTTCTCAGCCCAAGGCATTCTACACAGCCCACCTAGGTCCAACATACCCCTCATAGCTTCCCCTCTGTCCGGAGCCGCACGATCGCGATCCGAGGGTCCAAAACCCCAACCCTAACCCCCTCCTTCTATAAATAGCAGCCACCCCTTCCAAATTTGGCACCCCTAACCCCTCTCCTCTTCGTTTTCGCAACCTCCTCCCACCTTGGGGGCCGTGCTGCCGCCTTCCCCCTCCAAATCCGGCGCCAGCCACCTCACCTGCGCCACTTGGCGCGTAGCCATTGGCTGCGCCGCCGCCCGCCGCCGCCCATGGCCACTCAGGCGCAGCCACGTCGCCTCCTTGCGCTCTTCCCCACGCCTCCAGCCGCGCGGGCCCTATGAAGCCCATCCGCGGCCCATCCTGGGCTGATCTGGGCCCGAGGCGCCCGCGCCGCGCCGCCGCCCGCCCTGGCGCTCGCCTCCTCCCCAACCTCCAGCGCTCCGCCGCCGCTCCGTTCGCCCGCGACCTCCCCACCGGTCAGAGCTCGCCGGAGACGAATCCCCGCGTTGCCGGAGTTCGCCGAGCTCCGTCCAGGGAGTGCCCCGCGCCTCCTCCCCTATTTTCTCCCATGCTCTTCCTCTCCCCTAAGCCCTGCGCCGCCGCCATTTTGCAGGAGCCGCCGTCGAGCTCGTTGCCGGCCACCTCGGCCTCACCCGTCGCCGGATCCGAGCTTCCCACGCTCAGATGCGCTCGTCCCCGACCGGATCCGCGCCCCCAGCTCCCTCCCGCGCCTCGCAGGACCTCCTCCCCTCACCGGAGTGGCCCTCGTCGCTGTTGCCCGGCCGAGCCGCGCCGCCCGCCCGATCCGCCACTGTGCCCTCGCCCACGTGGGCCCCGACCCCGCATCCGGTCCAGTAGGCCGGCCCAGCGCGCCCTACCGGCCTCCCCCCTCCTCTGCAGATGGGCCAAGCCCATGGGTGAGCTCCCCACAACCCCTCCTGTTCAGCCCTGCAGTGCACCAGATTCGGCACGTTCATGTTTTTTTTTTCAGATTCTACGAATTTAGCTTTATTCCAGTGTTTAACAAATTTGCAGAAAACCCCTCATACATCATACATTTAATAACTCACAAACCGTGCATCACATGTAAATAATTTATATATGTAAAATGCTCAGAAAATTGTGTAGATTAATAATATGTCACTTTCATCTATGTTTAAAATATTTAAAATGTTGTTTGTGTTAATTTGCGAATATGCCATTTTAAAATGATTTATTTCATAACTAAATAACCGTAGCTCCGAATTTAATAAACTTTATATGTAAATGGGGTGGAAAAATGCCTAGTTTAACATGGTGCACTTTGTTTTGCTGTTTAACAACATTAAAATTGTGTTTAGGGCAGAACAGTACCAAATTCATTTTATGCACATGGGGATTTTCCGGACTTGTTGTTTGTTACTTCCGGCCTCATTTAAATTTGCCTAGATAGGTAGTTTCATTATGCTTTACCTCTTGCCATGTTAATCAACATTTAATTTTGCTGGGTACCTAAACAAGATTAAACTAAATATGTCAATGTGGTGTTTCGTCGATATGCAACTCATTGCATATTGAGCTCCACTTAAATTGTAGTATTGTTTGTTGCACTTTGCCATGCCATGCCTCATTAAACCGGACATGCATCATACTTGTTTGTGCATCATGCCATGTTTATGCTTGTGCATTTACCATGTGGTTTGTTTCTTTCTGGTGTTGCTTCTTAGTTCCGGTAATGTTGCGATTGTGAGGATTCGTTCAACTGCTCCCGTTCGTCTTCTTCATGGACTCATTCTTCTTCCTAGAGGGATTTCAGGCAAGATGACCGCTACCCTGGATCTCACTACTATCATTTCTATGCTAGTTGCTTCGTTCTATCACTATGCCGCGTTACCTATCTATTGCTCTTCAAGCCATCCCAGATTGCCATGAACCTCTAACCTTTGACACCTTTCCTATGCAAACCATTGATTGGCTATGTTACCGCTTTGCTCAGCCCTCTTATAGCGTTGCTAGTTGCAGGTGAAGTTGAAGATTGCTCCATGGTGGACAAGATTTTGGTTGGGATATCACAATATCTCTTATATTATTAATGCATCTATATATTTGGTAAAGGGTGGAAGGCTCGGCCTTTTGCCTAGTGTTTTGTTTCACTCTTGCCGCCCTAGTTTCCGTCATACCGGTGTTATGTTCCCGGATTTTGCGTTCCTTACGGTCGGGTGATTTATGGGACCCCCTTGACAGTTCGCTTTGAATAAAACTCCTCCAGCAAGGCCCAACCTTACTTTTACCATTTGCCTCACCACCACCTATACCTTTCCCTTGGGTCGGCCAACCCGAGGGTCATCTTTATTTTAGCACCCCCGGGCCAGTGCTTGTCTAAGTGTTGGTTCGAACTGAGCTGCCTGCGGGGCCACCTCGGGGCAACTTGAGGGTTGGTTTTACTCGTAGCTAGTCTCATCCGGTGTTGCCCTGAGAACGAGATATGTGCAGCTCCTATCGGGATTTGTCGGTGCATCGGGTGGCTTTGCTGGTCTTGTTTTACCATTGTCGAAATGTCTTGTAAACCGGGATTCCGAGTCTGATCGGGTTTTCCTGGGAGAAGGTCTATTCCTTCGTTGATCGCGAGAGCTTGTCATGGGCTAAGTTGGGACACCCCTGCAGCGTATAATCTTTCGAAAGCCATGCCTGCGGTTATAGGCAGATGGGAATTTGTTAATGTCCGGTTGTAGATAAGTTGACACCAGATCCGAATTAAAACGCATCAACCGCGTGTGAGCCGTGATGGTCTCTTTTCGGCGGAGTCCGGGAAGTGAACACGGTTTCTGGGTTATGTTTGACGTAAGTAGGAGTTCAGGATCACTTCTTGATCATTGCTAGCTTCACGTCCGTTCTGCTTGCTCTCTTCTCGCTCTTATTTGCGTATGTTAGCCACCATATATGCTTAGTCGCTACTGCAGCCTCACCACTTTACCCCTTCCTTTCCCTTTAAGCTTTGCTAGTCTTGATACCCATGGTAATGGGATTGCTGAGTCCTCGTGGCTCACAGATTACTACAACAACAGTTGCAGGTACAGGTTTTGCGATGATCATGACGCGAGAGTGATTCTTGCTTGCGTTGAGTTCTTCTTCTGCTTCTTCGATCAGGGGATAGGTTCCATGTTGGCAGCCTGGGCTAGCAGGGTGGATGTCGTTTGAGTTTCTGTTTGTGATTCATCCGTAGTCGGATGATGCTCTTATGTATTGTGATGTTGTACTCATGTGGCATTGTATGCCTTATGTATGTATCCCCATCTATTATGTAATGTTGATGTAATGATATCCACCTTGCAAAAGCGTTTCAATATGCGGGTCTATCCTTGGTGGGACCTTCGAGTTCCTTTTGGATAGGGTCGCATATTGGGCGTGACACCATCACCGTGTCAAATGGCTGATGCACACGAAGAGCATTTGAATGTACTAACATTGTTGACAAATGTAATATGTAACAAAAAAAGGATGGCCTGATATAATTTACATATAAGATGACTGGCTAAGCAGGATGGCATTGCAAAATCCACATATATGATGCCTGGCTAAACAAGATGGCGTTGCATAATTCACATAAACGATGAATAAACTAAACAGATGGCATTCACACAAAGGATGTCTAAACTAAGCAGATGACATATTTGATGTATAAAGTAAGCAATGCAAGACACCATATGCATGATATAACCAACATCAGCATGCCAAGTTAGAGCGAAGACCTCAGGGGGTAAATGGGAGTTGTCTTCTCCTTCTGAATCCCCCTCAGAACAGATATCTTCCTCTCGATTACAATCTGAAATGCGTGGAGGGGGGGGGGGCTGCCTTTGCGCCTAGCATGGAGCAACGTCTGCATGAAATTTTATTGCCACGCAAGGCTCGTCTCTTTTGCTCTACATGTTCAGTTCCATTGTTTACAATAACTGTCATGCATAGGAATAAAACATAGTGAGATTATGTAAGGAGTGCATGCAGCAATCCAGAGTGATGGTAGCAACCTATGGATAGACCCAAAACCAATAATAGCAGGCAGATAATGGCTTCAGTTAAAAAGTATAGATAATGGCTTCTTTACTGTTTGTTTTCCACCCAACATGAAACTCATAGTAGACACCGGAGATTAACCAGATAGTAGATAGATACTATTGATTGCGGCCCCGATATGTACCCCACAACCATTTAAAAACTCAAGTTTGACCATTAGTTTGGAGCTGACTCAGATTCTAATCGGTGAATAGGACAATAAAGTAGCATGTAATATTAAGCGATGCATAACGTAAGCAGACACGAAAGAGTGCGACCTCTCTTGCGGAACCGTGTAGTCCTCAAGGTCATCTGCTTGGTTGATGATGGTAATGCAGTTTTCATGGCTGCCGGCGGCAGGGAAGAAGATCTGAGGCGGTGAAAGACAGTCTGGAGGCCGGATCCCTACTGTGCTGGACCCTTCTGTCATTGGAGCAGCTGGGCTGGGGTGGAGGACGGCGCAGCCGGAGCAGGACAAACCACGCAAGGTTTTCTTTGACAACTATCTATAAGAGAAGTAATTCTATAAGGGCTCGTTTGAATTGGAGGATTCCAACAATGCAGGGATAGGAAATAGACAGGAATAGGATAGGAATGCACGTGCAAAACAGAGAATTTAAAAACACAGGATTTCTGCCAATCTGGGTGTTTGATTCACAACAATTGGAAGATCACAGGATGCAAAGAAGCATGGTGAGATTAAGCCAAACCACAAGAAAATGTACTGTTATAATACTATTATGCTACTATCTCTTAGTCTTGTGCTTCATGAATAGGAATTTGAAAAGGAGGACAAGTGAAAATTAAAATTCCTATGTTTTTTTCTTTCAAGGAGACACTGAAGGAACAAACTCGTGTGCTCAGTGGACAATATATATAACATGTAGAGTAAAAAAGAGATGCAACAAGTGTACAACCTCTTTGGCGAAGCCATATCGATCTCAGCGTGATTGGGTTGGCCGGTGAGGATGCTCCGGCTGACTTGGCTGTCGGAGGAGGGGAAGAAGATCTTAGGCGTCTGGAGATGGAGCCCGAGGTACTGCTCTGCTGTGATGGAGGGTTTCGTCGTTGGAGCAGCTCTGGTGAGTTGTATGACACTGACGCTGAAGCAGGACAAGAGAGACAACGTTAACCTGAGTGGAATTCTAATAGCATCTCCAATACATGACGTAAAATACATAACCACAAAGTGCTAGATGTAAAATACATCAGCCGCTCATCTCTGAACTTAACCGTCGAAACTGAATTTAACTGTTGAAACTGAACTTAACTGTCGAAACTGAACTTAACTGTCGAAACTGAATTTTGCTGTCGAAACTGAATTTTGCTGTCGAAACTGAACGCACTAGCAAGGTGAGGCTACACATTGGTCGACTGACTTTTTCATCTCTGGTCAGTCGATTTTGCAGCCGTTGGATACGAAATCAAGGGCCTGCAGTTCATCTTCAACCTCCACCCCCTAAGCCGCCAGCCACCACCGGCCAAACAGCAGCCCCCCGTCGCCTCGCCCACCCCGAAAACACTCCCCACCGCCGGTCCGCCGCCGCCCCGGCCATCCCTCTAGCCCTCCCCCGCGTGCCAAGCTTTTTCTCCGGCGATCCCCACGCCACCGCCCCGCCACTGCCGGCGACAACCGCCCCCACCCTGAACCCTAAGATACATAGTGGGGTACCTCTCCG
>NC_041393.1:259825472-259838606 GCF_002162155.2 Triticum dicoccoides
TGAGCCCCCCCACCCCCTGAAAATCGACTGACCCAAAAGTCGATTCAGTCGACTGAAGTGTAGCTAAATTGGAGCAGCATCGCAAGCAAGAGCAGACCAGGCAGGGGACCGAGAGCAAGAGAAGAGCAGTAGCACGAGCGAGAGCTAAAGCAGCAACAGCTCCTACTGATGTGGACGTCGCCGCCGAGGGAGCGACGCTGTGGAGGAAGTGGCCGGCGATGCCGCCGTGGATGGAGCCGCGCCGTGTCGGCTCGGGACCGAGCACCGGCAGCACCGTGAGATCGATTCAAGAAGAAAATGCGGCGATTAGTGTACAACCTCTTTGCTGGCGCCAATTAGGCCGCAGCTTCATCCGAGGAAATGGTGATGATGATGCTCTTCCAGTGTTTCAGGTGAAGACGGCGGTGTGGGAATGGAGGTGGCGCGAAAGATGAGGGGAACGTCGGGGCAGCTCCTTGGAGGTGGAGGACGGGGTGGCTGAACCAGCGGGATGATGAGATCGATGACAGATCCTCATCCGGCACGATGGATGAGGGACGTCGAGGTGTTGCTGTGGACGGCATCGTTGGGGAAGAGGCTCCGGCTGGGTGGCGGACGGAGCAGGGTGTGGGGCTTCGTCGCGGGTTTTCGCGGCCTCGCTGTACGAATGGGTGGGCGGATGGGATGGCAGTGGGGAACCATGGCTTAGGGACGCGCTTGTCCGAAATGTGGGGTAAGTTACGAAAGTACTCCCACCGATTTGAGGCGGTTCTTTCGGTTCAGGGGTACCACGGGCATTTCACGTGTCGGGATTTCACAGGAGGTGGGAGTTTTCGCGCGCGTTGTAATTTCGGAATAGCAAGGCGCAGGTTGAGATGGAGGGAGTTGTCGTAGCACGACTGAGACAAAGATATATCTTAAATATTTCGGGCTAACAAGGCGCGGGTTGAAATTTCCGGACAAGCCTAACATGTATTGTACCAAATCAATGCGCACTACAAATGTCATTCAAAA
This sequence comes from Triticum dicoccoides, assembly GCF_002162155.2. Classification (NCBI taxonomy): domain Eukaryota; kingdom Viridiplantae; phylum Streptophyta; class Magnoliopsida; order Poales; family Poaceae; genus Triticum; species Triticum dicoccoides. The sequence continues at coordinate 259,826,466 of NC_041393.1, forward strand.
CTTTGAATTCATGTTATGTTCAATTAAAATATTTCGCTACATGTATAATGCATGCAACCTACTCAAATGAACATTTTAGTGCATTCCAAACATATATACTACCGCTTCAATATGAACTAAATTTGAATTCGTTTCTCTATTTGAATAAGATCTTCAGTAATGATTGTTGTGAAGTCAAAGCATTTGAATTCGTTTCTCTGTTTTAATAAGATCTACAATCATCATTATTGTCAAGTTAAACCATCGTTTGCGTATTATCTTCACAGCACACCACATGATTAGTCTTGAGTTACATATGAACTATGTGTACTATATGAACTCGAACTCGATTGTTTGAATCCACTTTATGTTGATTTCAAATCACATTACATTTCTAGTTCTAGCTAGATCTTCATAATCTAAACCATGTCTCATATGTATAATGTGCTTATCACATTATGTATGGTGCCCCGCCCCCTACGCCTACAAGTATTTAGATGTGAGTTGCAAACACCACACATTACCACAAATTTAAATAAAATGTGAGAATGTTCAATGCACCGGCGAGGATGGCGCGGAGGAGGGGGTTGGCGCCGGATCGTCGACTACCATATTCTCCATTGGGACGTCGTCGTCCTCCGGCTGCCTACCGGCCAACCAGTCGGCAGCAATGGCTGCCATCTCTTTGTTGTCCGTTGTCCGCCCGTCCCGAAGAGCGCTGGAGCGCGAGGAAGCCATGGTGGGCAGTAGTGGTGTGGACAGGAGAAAGGGAACGGATGCGGATGACTGCGGCTATGGCCGACGCAACAATTTATATAGCAATGGTGGGCGGTGGAGGGACGGATGTGTGGCACCGGAGTAGCCACCTCGACAACCGTGTATCATTAATGTGGGCGGCAAATGGACGGATGGACGACACTTGTGTCGTTTGAAGGTGGAGCAATCGCCTGCACCGGGAAGCGGGGCGGGCGGCGCTGACTGTTTCGGGCGGAAAGCGCGCGCGGGCGAGGAGATGACTTTACTTGGAGAGGATGACAATGGGGACCCACCAGGGCCATAGCCTCATGTACGCAAGTGCCTCCTTATTATATATATATATAACTATTTTTTTGCTTCCTCCTGGTTTCCTGACATCACGGTCCCACACTATTGTCAACCCATGTAGTCAATAAACCAGAGAATTGCACAAGAAGCGGCCGACAGGTGGGACCAAGCAATTCGAGCAGTATTTGTGTTTTTAAGGTGTGAGCACTGCAGAGTTTTTTGATGTTTAGCCCAGATATTAATTTTTCTCCTCTGAACAACAACGAAAACATCGCTGCAAGTATTAACTGGGCGGGTTGTGGCCCATCTAGCCCAGGCCAGATATCCAGCCCAGATATTAATTTTTTTCAAGCTGAAAATGGCTAGCCCAGCTATACTTTTTTTAGGAATACCTAGGCAAGGTCAAGTTGTTATTCTCCGCCCCGTTGGGCTACAAATCTTTCCTAGGAGGGATGCATTAGGCTTAACAAGAAAATGGGCTTTAAGAAATAATAAATGGGATGTAATTATAAAAACTAGGTAGTAACTATAAAAAATGCACCAAACACGTAATTTCTTTATAAATATTATTTTTGGATATTGAAAATTTTAATTTCATTAATTGTTGCGAGCACAATGTTTCGCTGGATTTTTACGTAATATAAATTTATATTGAAATTGTATTTGACTAGAAATTTCGGGATAAAAATATTTCGGATCCCATCAAAATGTGGGAAGTTTTATTGAATTCTGTTTCGAACAGTTGGTTGAAATGGCTGTACTTTTAACGAAGTGTAAATGAGATGTAGTAAATTCCATTAGAATTCAAAAATGGGCTGCACATTCTTACAAATCTCAAATGGGCTATAAGTTCTCTGCCACACACTTGCGGCCTTACTAAGTTGACGCGTCCCCTAAAAAAAGAGTTGACGCATATGCAAGGCTTTGTCAACTTATAGTCAACCCACGGTTCTAGCAGCAGTGCCCGTTGGATGTCCATCCAACGGATGCCGTGCTTCTTCTTCAATCTCAGATATTCTAGCTTCACCCGCCCAAAAAATGATTCCTCCCCCTGACATCTGGGGCGCACCGTTTCGGAAGCTGACCTGTGGGCCTACTAAGTTGACGTACCAAGGGCTTTGTCAACTTAGTCAATATAAATGATTCTAGCTGCAGTGACTGTAGGATGTCCATCCAATGACCGTCGTGCTTCTTCAACCTCTGGTCTTCTTGCTCCAGCCGCCCAAAGCAGCGCCGGTCGTGCCGCCTACTCCTGCCTCCCGTGGCCGGCTGTGCTACCGCGGAGGCCTCACTGCCCCCTACTACTCCCACCGCTGGACAGGCCATCCCTCCACTCACCCACACCCCCTGTTATTCTGCAGCGACGACAGCCTCACATCGCAGCCGAACCAGTGAACCCTCGTACTCCTCTCCGCGTGGGCATACACTGCCGCATCTTCCCCGTCTCCGCGTCGTCCCCTTCCTAGGCCTCGCCGTCGTCCACCGCCGTGGTGCTCTCGGCGCGGCGTGGTCAACGTGGTCAAGGAACGACTTCCATCGGACGTGGACTGTACGTGGAGAGGCTGACAGATGGGTCCACGACCGCAGCAAGGAAGTGCCTCCTTATTACACGGAAAATAATGATTCCTCCACCTGATAGCCGGGACCCACCAGACGGGCCACTGTATTTCGCGAAAAAAACTTTTCCCCCTCACTGCTGGGACCCACCAGCTACATCTTCGCACGCAAGGAAGTGCGTCCAGGCAAAAAAAAATGATTCACGCCCCTGACTTCTGGGACCCACCAGCTACACCTTCGCACGCAAGGAAGTGCGTCCAAGCAAAAAAACCGATCCGCCCCCCTGACTGCTGGGACCCACCAGCTACATCTTCGCACGCAAGGACGTGCGTCCGAAAAAAACGATTCGCCCCCCTGACTGCTGGGACCCACCAACTACATCTTCGCAGGCAAGGAAGTGCCTGATAGTCGGGACCTACTTGGTCAAAGCGTACGTAGCATTGTCATTCTGGTCACGGACGTGTACGTACATACTGGTGGATGTAGAGGCGCACACGTGTCGTAGTAGAGGCGCGCACGTGTCGTAGTAGAGGCGCACACGTAGCATGTACACGTACGTACAACGGCCAGTGTGCAAGAAAGAAAATACGGCCACATATGTGTACATACGGGCGGGGTATCAAACGCCTACTCGCGCATACGTATGGCCAGGGCTCGTGTACATGGCTGGGTCAGAACGGAGAAACAACGTCGTCGTCGTGTTCATGGGGAGCCAACCGGCTGGGTTGGAATGAAATGCGTCGTCGTGTTCATCGGGAGGGCTTGGATGGAACAGGTGATAGAAATGAGGCCTGGCGTACCGCAGAACGGAGGAAACCGCCTTGTGTTCAACCGGCCACGTTCGAAACGGGATCCTGTTCATCGGGAGGGGTCTGGCGTATCGCGAAACGGAGGAAATGGACCTCCTATGCTCGAAATGGGGGTCCTGTTGATCGGGAGGTGTCACATCCCTAGCTTCTGGTAATGCACTAGGCTAGCTTCATGTGTGCATCATGTCTATATTTTCGAAACTTGAACTGAGGAATTTTGGAAGCCTCAAAAACTTAAATAAAAGAGGGGCAAAAACCCTAGAAATCTCATTCATTGCTCCAAATTGCTCTTCTTAAATGTTTGATAATTTTTGGTAAGGGTTCTGGTCCCAACCAAAATATTGAACATTTTTAAGGAATTATTTTTGGGACTTTGGATTTAATTCATTAGCTATTTGAATTTGAATTATATTCATATAATTAGAATATAATTTCAAATACCCCTGAAATATTTTATAAGCTTTTGGAAAAGTCCATCTAGCAATATAAAATATTCAGAGGAGTTTTTGGCATTGTTTGAATTATTTTAAATTCAAAACAGTGGCAAAATAAATTAAATAAAACAAAACAGAAGGAAAAAAAAATAAAAGCAGAGAGAGAGAACTTACCTCAGCTTACCCGCAGCCCAACACTGTGCAGCCCAGCAGCGGCCCAGCCCACCACTTCCCCCCCCTGTCGCCTTCCTCCTCGCGCCAGTAGGCGCAGGCGCGTGGCCGGAGCGCGCGAGCACACGCCCAGGCCACCTCCTGCCTCTCTGCCTGCTTCCCCGTCGCCCTGAGGATGCCACGCACCCCCTGGACCGCTCTCACTCTCCCCCATTCCTTCTTCTCTCTTCTCTGGCTCTCTCACTCGCGCGACCGAGGACCGCCGTCGCCGCCGCTCGTCGCAGTCGTAGCCACCACCGTCGTTCCACCCCACCAGAGTGACCAAAGGCTCCGCCTCGACGCCCCCGACCTCTCCATGGAGCTACGCAACGCCGGGAGCCCTGCATCGCCGCCCACGCCGTCTTCCCCATCTCCGGCCGCCCGAGATTGCCGTCGTTGATTCGTCGTCACCAAGCCATCCCCGAGCCCACTAGTCTGCTCTGCGAGTTCACCGTGAGCACCGGAATCTTTCCCCTCTCTCCCCTGCCTCGTCTGCACCGCGTAGCTATCAAATCCGCCGGAGCCGCGAGCTTACCACCGCTGGCGATGTCGCCGCCGCCGCGCTAGTCGCTGGAGCTCGTGTCCGCGCACTCCATCGTGCTCAGCACGCTCCCAGTAGCACATATCACCCCACCACCGTCCTCCCCGTGCACCCTAACGCAATCCCATGCACAACCGAACTCCGGCCACCACCTTTGAGCTCGTGGCCGTCCACTCCGGCCACCCCCGGCCCGGCTACTGCCACCAGCCGACGCGCTTCAACACCAGCTACCCGTAGAGATCAACCGCGGCTCAAACCGCTGTCTGTACGCGAAACCCGAGCAACTCCGGCGTGTTGCCGCCCCGGGTTTGGTCGCCGCCGGCTGAACTCCGGTGACGCCGACGTGGCGCACTTACTTAGTCACTAATGACCCTGCTAACAGCCCTATCTCTCACTGACATATGGGCCCCACGCCCTTAACTAATCACGGTTAACCCCTGTTTAGTTTAAGTTAACCACAGTGGCCCCACGCGTCGGAGTTGACCTAGCTGATGTGGCCGTTGACCGGTCCCACCTGTCAGTGAGTGAAACAGCCCTGTGTCACTGACGTGTGGCCCCCACACGTCAGGTTTGACCAGCAGCAGCGTCTGTTGACCTGCTGACGTCACGGTGACGCACTGCTGACGTAGTAAATGTTTCTGGAATTTAAATAATTCTTAAATGATTTATTAATTTCAGAAAATGCCCTAAACTTCAATAAATCATAGAAAATTAACCGTAACTCCAAATTAAATAAATTATATATGAAAAATTATCAGAAAAATTCAAGGAATCCATCTGTACCATTTTCATGCATGTTAGAACAACTTATAGCTGCTGTTTAGCACAAATCAATTAAATGGCATTTGAATAATCACATATGGAGTTTGAATTTGAATCTTGTATTAAACCAACTTCATTTAATCTGTTGCTAGTTGCATTAGCTCAAAACACCAGCATGTTGCCATGTCATGAGCATGCATCATATTGTGCATTGCATTGATTGTATTTCTTCCTTGTTGCCGGTATCCGTTCCCTCCCGGTAGACGATGTTCCGACGTTGTGATCGTTGACACTGATGAAGACTCAATGTTATCTTCAGAAGTGCCAGGCAAGCAAACCCCCTTGTTCATTCCGATAAAATCCCACTCTCTCGCTCTTGCTCTCTTTTACTGCATTAGGACAACATCGATTCATCTGTTACCTGTTGCGGTGGTTGAACCCCTTTATCCTCTGCATGACCTGTCATTCCACAGTAATTAGATGAAACCCACTAGCATGAGTAGGAGTTGTTTGAGCCTTGTTGTGCCTACTCATTCATGTTTGTTTGTCATGCCTGCTATTGCTTAGAGTTGAGTCAGGTCTGATTCATCGGGGATGAATCAGAGGCGTGTGAACATGTCCTACTGTGTGTGAGCTAAGTGTGTGAACACGATTTGGTAAAGGTAGCGGTGAGAGGCCATGTAGGAGTACATGGTGGGTTGTCTCATTGCAGCCGTCCTCAGGAACTGAGTTCTGTGTTTGTGATCCATGATTCAGCTACTACCACGCATTGGGCCCGAAACCAATGGACCCTCTCGGCTTCTTGATCACCCTTGTCCTCTGTCCAGGAGTTGCAAGTAGTTTCTGGTGTTTGTAGTATGCTGGAGGCCGTGCGCAACGCTGACCGTAGGGGTGGGCTGTGATGCGGTAGGCACGTGGCACGGTGTACCGGGCGCCCGTTTGGTGTCTCGGGAACCCTGTTCACATCGTTTGGGGCTGTGAGCGAAACTCCGGCCGGATCTCCTCATGGATGGAACCCAAATAGGCGATAAACCTGGACTAGAGACTTGAGTGTTTAGGCAGGCCGTGGCCGACACCCACGTTGGGCTTCCCCTTGAAGGTTGCCGAGTACATGTCGTGTAAACGGCGGTAAGTGGTGAGAGCGTGTGTGAAGAAGTACACCCCTGCAGGGTTAACATCATCTATTCGAATAGCCGTGTCCGCGGAAAAGGACTTCTGGGTTGCTTATATCAGTTCATAGACTAGTGAAAGTGGATACTCTAAAATACGCAAGATAAGCGTGAGTGCTATGGATGGCGTTCTCGTAGGGAGACGGGAGCTGATCCATAGTGGTGTATTGATATGGTGAATATGTGGACTCGTGTGCGCCACCTCAAAAGAGTTACTTGCAGTCGTAGTTCAGGATAGCCACCGAGTCAAAGCTGGCTTGCTGCAGTTAAACCCCACCAACCCTTTGTTGATAATGATGCATATGTAGTTAGTTCTGATGTAAGTCTTGCTGGGTACATTTGTACTCACGTTTGCCTATTTTATGTTTTTGCAGAGAGACTTCGGTCTCACTAGTAGTTCCACGTGGACTTCGACGTTTAGCTTGTTACCTCAGCTACGATCTTGTGCCCCGGTAGGATCTGGTAGATAGTCAGGCTTCTCAGTCTTTTTCAGTTATAGATGTCTGTACCCAGACATGATAGCTTCCGCTTGTGCTTTGATTTGTATGCTCTGATTGTTGGGTCATGAGACCCATGTTTGTAATATCTCGCTCCTGGAGCCTATTGAATAAATTACTTGAGTCGTAGAGTCATGTTGTGATGCCATGTTGTATTTGCACATATCGAGCATATTGTGTGTATGTTATTGAAATGCTTGGTATGTGTGGGATCTGACCATCTAGTTGTTTATCTTTAGTAGCCTCTCTTACGGGGAAATGTCTCCTAGTGTTCCACCGAGCCATGGTAGCTTGCTACTGCTCCGGAACACTTAGGCTGGCCGGCATGTGTCCTTCTTCGTTCCTGTGTCTGTCCCTTCGGGGAAATGTCACGCGATGAATACCGGAGTCCTGTTAGCCCGTTACAGCCCGGTTCACCGGAGTCCTGCTAGCCCAGTGCTACAGCCTGGATTCACTCGCTGATGACCGACACGTTCGATGCTGGGTCATGGATGCCTGTCCCTTTAAGTCAGTGCCACTTTGGGTTTACGACTAGCCATGTCAGCCCGGGCTCCTTATCATATGGATGCTAGCGACACTGTCATATACGTGTGCCAAAAGGCGCAAACGGTCCCGGGCAAAGGTAAGGCGACACCCGTGGGAATACCGTGCGTGAGGCCGCAAAGTGATATGAGGTGTTACATGCTAGATCGATGTGGCATTGAGTCGGGGTCCTGACAGCGTTGGTATCAGAGCTTGACTGCCTGTAGGATTACCAAGCCAAACTGGTCGAAGTTGAGTCTAGAAATTCTTTAGTTATGTAAGGGAATTGATTGTGGGATGGAACGTAAGGCTCTTTTTACTCCTTATACCTCATGGCCTTCTGATCTAAGTCATCATCTTCTCTTCTACGGGGATTAAGAACTAGGCTATCTCTTCTTTCTATTAGGATCACGTGTTACTAATCAGTGGACTTATAAGATTGTTGGATTTAAGTCTCAGTTCAGTTCCTACTACTTCCGTATGTTAATTGTTGATCTCGAAACCTTGATATTGTGCTTCTGAGTGGTTATGCCACCATTTTTGTGAATGTCTCAAATCTTTTCTGAGCATTTACAGCCGTTATGCTGTCCGAGTCATCCCAGGTTTCTAAGTAGTCTGATGCATTTGCAAATCCTTTCTTCCCGTTTCAATGTTCCCATGGGCCAGATTAACCACACTAATCAGTGAGTTGAGGTACTCCGTTACCTTGACATATATGTTGGAGATATTATTATGACCCTAGGTGTCTTAGGGGATCATCTAGTAATTTAGCCATGATTTGTGTTCCCAGTGTGATGATTCTGGCCATCATTCTCGAAAGCATCCCGTGATGCTACTTAGTAATAAGTATTCTATTCCTGGGTTCTTGAACCCGAGATTCACTCTACCTACTTCATGTTGATAGTAATTGCTAGTGCCTTTAGGATATTAGTAACCTTTGCGATAGTCCTTGAAGTCCGTGGTATCTTCTTCTTCCAAATACCATGAACTACTTATGGCAGAAGTTCCTCGTTGAACTGAAATATCACAACAGGATTATTCTTGAGGAGTTCTCCATTCATAAATCGTGACTCTGCCAGTTCTACCTTTCTGCATGGGTTATCCGGAAGAAATATGTTGAACTTGGTTCGACATACTAATCTATGCATCCACAACTCAGAAAATTATATGTTCCTTTGAGTTGTTCTCTTTAGTTGCATTCTGACCCTCGTCTATCAATTGATAGTCAAGAGTATGCGTGCGTTCGTTTATCGATGCCTATTACTCTTGTGGTCCGTCAAGCCATTCTATCGCGGAATGACTAGGAGAAACAAACTCTAGTACCTCTTCCATATCCAGGATTGGGTCAAAGAAGTTGTGCTCCGCAGATCAAATTGCTAATCCAGCCTTTGATTCTGTTCTACCCTGAAGTATTACCATCTTTATATCTTGATTGTTATAGGAATTGCACACCATCCTATGAACTCTTGGTACAGTGATACTTCTTGCCATGATTGTTCATTCCTCGGTTCCTGTGTTATTGTAACCAGAATGCCGACAAGTGAATCGTGGCGTGTGAAATCAATACTGCTAGCAACTCTGTTGCTTGGTAGTTAAATGGACGATAACCTCATTCTTAGCATGTTGGTTTTTGAATCATCCTTCTAAGACTGATCGTGCTACCTAGTCCTTATTTCGGTGCACCATTCGATTGATGAGTTAGGATCTTGTCAAGTCCTCACTCATTTGATCATATCGTCTTGCCCTCAAAAGCGAGATTGTTCTCGAGCTTAGTAACATACCGGTGGTTCGTGATTTTCCGAATATCTTCTCGGAAGTATTACCAGGTTGTCACCTGACCGCTGTGTTGAGCTTGTGATCAAGTTGGGTTCTTGTGAACCACCCTCTCTCCAAGATCGGTGTTAGATATCCCTGAGCTAGTTGGTTAAGCTAGACAACAACTTGGAGAGTTGGAAGATAAAATCTTGCCCGACTTAGTTGTTCCAAAGGGATATTCTTGTGTAGTGTGTGTTGAAGAAATATGATATCTTCATCGATTGGTCCTTGTGATCAGTTGCTGGACCTATTGTCTTATCAATCCTCTGATTTGAGTGTGGGCCATCGTCAAGTCAAATCAGTACCAACGATGCTCGTAATGTTGTCTTATTCGTGGTTGATCCCTCGAGCATACACCATTACATCTTTGGTCTGACCAATGCTATCACCGTGTTCACTTAACTATGGAATTCCTTTTAAAAGGAAACCCAGATGAATTGTTGTTGTGCCCATTGACAACATCCTTGTCTTCTTCATAATTTTGCTAAACATTAAGCTAGTGTTGGAAAACTTTTGAAAGCATTTGTTCATGCTAGCTCATGAAGCATATGTTCGGATGTAAGAAGTGACTTCCTCTAGTTCATGTGCATTTGATGCAAGTTGCCGCCGTGGACTCGAGAAAGTCAATGTTGCTTTCTTTGGAATCATTCCAAATCAGTCATGCACACGTGCGAAGAATGCTGTGGTTTGAAGACTTGCAACCTTCAATCTATATGTATCCCTAGCACACCAAGCCACTGATTGATTTGTTCAAGGAGAAGGAGTATCTTCATAAGAGCTAATCCGGACTTATGAAAGAACTTCGATATCCTCGCAGATGGTTTCCAACCAGAACTCGGTAGTGTTTTATTATAAGACTAATTTGTGGTCATACTTGTCTTGGACAACGTGTTCACATGTTTGTAGCAGAACCAGCTCATGTTTTGGAGCTTGCTATCGTAGTTCATCTCCCGAGAATCCCGCAACGTCATCTCGTCGATTTGTGTTGCAAACTTCCGTTTTTCTTCCTAGACTCAATGAGTCTGGAATATCCTGACCCCAACCAGATCTGAATCTCAGGCAGATATGATGGTTGGAATATTTCCCAAGAATTATAATATTGGTCGCGCGATAACCGGTAAAGTGGATGTCGTGGCCAACACACCCAGCCGGAAGACTTGTTATTAAAATATCTTGATTGATGAAGTTGGCCACCTCCCCATAAGGATTTCGTAGGATTTACTCCCTAGTTGCCCCTATGGATTTCTGAGATCCCGAAGTCCGACCTTTTTACTTGATGTTCTAGATATCAAACCATATCTATGAATGGGTACACTAGCACCTCAAGGAGAACATTAGAAGCGGAGTGCTAAATGTCTCTCGGTCGATCATCCAGATTTTATTTCCTTGGCCTCGCTAAGGTGAAATCTGAGAAGGTGTTATCTTCCTTTGCATCTGCATCCTCCATCACCATTCATCATGGTAGTAAGTTGTGTTTACCGGACCCTTGACACGGATGTTCGTAAAACCTTGATGAATGTGGAAATGCTCAAGTTCTTGAGAGCACGCACAAGCGCTACGTGTTATCATCGACGCTAACTGGGATTCCTCTCAGTTTCCTCGGCAATGCTATGACCTTTTCAACCAGTGAATTAACTCTCTAGTGTTGGGTTCTTCCCCAGTTACCAGAATCATTCCCAGCATTTGCATTTTGTTCCCAGCTTGCACCGCCAATGTGCCATTCTACCATGGGTCTCTTCCATTTCCGGTGGTAAGCAAATTCATCCATTACGTTGTCTTCAACAAGGTAATCCACATCATCCAAGTCCGAGTATGCCATTCTACCGACCCCCTCCAAACGATCGGTCGAGAATTGCCTTAGGTTGGTTTAAAGAGTCTCAATGATCTCTCAATCAAAAGTAATTCTTTTTGCCACTTAAGGGGATATTTCTATGAGTCACCTTCCCTAAGGTGCATCGTTATGGTATTATGGAAACTCAACTCTTCGCTACGTTGACAACCGTTCACCACCTTCTTAAGCGTGAAAATTGTTGTCTACCTAGTGAACCCTCATCATTTGTTCCACTCCATCCCTCTAGATGTGTGCTTCGTCTCTCAGCTCGAGAGGTGTTGCTATGTCTCATTATGTGAGTTAGTCCTGAGTTGTTCGATCTTCGAGGAGATCGACCCTTCTAGAGTCTCTTTATCTCCAGGTCATGTTGGCAGGATTTCTCAGAGCAAGACATCAAGACAATGATGGTGAATGAATCAACGTTCAACTAAAGTGCACCCTGGATCGTGAAGATTATACTAGTTTGCGTTCCCCCTTCACCTTACCCTACGCTTGAATCTCGAGACGAGATTCTTGTTTAGTGGGGGTGAGTTGTCACATCCCTAGCTTCTGGTAATGCACTAGGCTAGCTTCATGTGTGCATCATGTCTATATTTTCGAAACTTGAACTGAGGAATTTTGGAAGCCTCAAAAACTTAAATAAAAGAGGGGCAAAAACCCTAGAAATCTCATTCATTGCTCCAAAATGCTCTTCTTAAATGTTTGATAATTTTTGGTAAGGGTTCTGGTCCCAACCAAAATATTGAACATTTTTAAGGAATTATTTTTGGGACTTTGGATTTAATTCATTAGCTATTTGAATTTGAATTATATTCATATAATTAGAATATAATTTCAAATACCCCTGAAATATTTTATAAGCTTTTGGAAAAGTCCATCTAGCAATATAAAATATTCAGAGGAGTTTTTGGCATTGTTTGAATTATTTTAAATTCAAAACAGTGGCAAAATAAATTAAATAAAACAAAACA
>NC_041393.1:259838912-259842874 GCF_002162155.2 Triticum dicoccoides
CAGTAGGCGCAGGCGCGTGGCCGGAGCGCGCGGGCACACGCCCAGGCCACCTCCTGCCTCTCTGGCTGCTTCCCCGTCGCCCTGAGGATGCCACGCACCCCCTGGACCGCTCTCACTCTCCCCCTTTCCTTCTTCTCTCTTCTCTGGCTCTCTCACTCGCGCGACCGAGGACCGCCGTCGCCGCCGCTCGTTGCAGTCGTAGCCACCACCGTCGTTCCACCCCACCAGAGTGACCAAAGGCTCCGCCTCGACGCCCCCGACCTCTCCATGGAGCTACGCAACGCCGGGAGCCCTGCATCACCGCCCACGCCGTCTTCCCCATCTCCGGCCGCCCGAGATCGCCGTCGTTAATTCGTCGTCACCAAGCCATCCCCGAGCCCACTAGTCTGCTCTGCGAGTTCACCGTGAGCACCGGAATCTTTCCCCTCTCTTCCCTGCCTCGTTTGCACCGCGTAGCTATCAAATCCGCCGGAGCCGCGAGCTTACCACCGCCGGCGATGTCGCCGCCGCCGCGCTAGTCGCTGGAGCTCGTGTCCGCGCACTCCATCGTGCTCAGCACGCTCCTAGTAGCACATATCACCCCAGCACCGTCCTCCCCGTGCACCCTAACGCAATCCCGTGCACAACCGAACTCCGGCCACCGCCTTTGAGCTCGTGGCCGTCCACTCCGGCCACCCCCGGCCTGGCTACTGCCACCAGCCGACGCGCTGCAACACCAGCTACCCGTAGAGATCAACCGCAGCTCAAACCGCTGTCTGTACGCGAAACCCGAGCAACTCCGGCGTGTTGCCGCCCCGGGTTTGGTCGCCGTCGGCTGAACTCCGGTGACGCCGACGTGGCGCACTTACTTAGTCACTAATGACCCTGCTAACAGCCCTATCTCTCACTGACATATGGGCCCCACGCCCTTAACTAATCACGGTTAACCCCTGTTTAGTTTAAGTTAACCACAGTGGCCCCACGCGTCGGAGTTGACCTAGCTGATGTGGCCGTTGACCGGTCCCACCTGTCAGTGAGTGAACAGCCCTGTGTCACTGACGTGTGGCCCCCACACGTCAGGTTTGACCAGCAGCAGCGTCTGTTGACCTGCTGACGTCACGGTGACGCACTGCTGACGTAGTAAATGTTTCTGGAATTTAAATAATTCTTAAATGATTTATTAATTTCAGAAAATGCCCTAAACTTCAATAAATCATAGAAAATTAACCGTAACTCCAAATTAAATAAATTATATATGAAAAATTATCAGAAAAATTCAAGGAATCCATCTGTACCATTTTCATGCATGTTAGAACAACTTATAGCTGCTGTTTAGCACAAATCAATTAAATGGCATTTGAATAATCACATATGGAGTTTGAATTTGAATCTTGTATTAAACCAACTTCATTTAATCTGTTGCTAGTTGCATTAGCTCAAAACACCAGCATGTTGCCATGTCATGAGCATGCATCATATTGTGCATTGCATTGATTGTATTTCTTCCTTGTTGCCGGTATCTGTTCCCTCCCGGTAGACGATGTTCCGACGTTGTGATCGTTGACACTGATGAAGACTCAATGTTATCTTCAGAAGTGCCAGGCAAGCAAACCCCCTTGTTCATTCCGATAAAATCCCACTCTCTCGCTCTTGCTCTCTTTTACTGCATTAGGACAACATCGATTCATCTGTTACCTGTTGCGGTGGTTGAACCCCTTTATCCTCTGCATGACCTGTCATTCCACAGTAATTAGATGAAACCCACTAGCATGAGTAGGAGTTGTTTGAGCCCTGTTGTGCCTACTCATTCATGTTTGTTTGTCATGCCTGCTACTGCTTAGAGTTGAGTCAGGTCTGATTCATCGAGGATGAATCAGAGGCGTGTGAACATGTCCTACTGTGTGTGAGCTAAGTGTGTGAACATGATTTGGTAAAGGTAGCGGTGAGAGGCCATGTAGGAGTACATGGTGGGTTGTCTCATTGCAGCCGTCCTCAGGAACTGAGTTCTGTGTTTGTGATCCATGATTCAGCTACTACCACGCATTGGGCCCGAAACCAATGGACCCTCTCGGCTTCTTGATCACCCTTGTCCTCTGTCCAGGAGTTGCAAGTAGTTTCTGGTGTTTGTAGTATGCTGGAGGCCGTGCGCAGCGCTGACCGTAGGGGTGGGCTGTGATGCGGTAGGCACGTGGCACGGTGTACCGGGCGCCCGTTTGGTGTCTCGGGAACCCTGTTCACATCGTTTGGGGCTGTGAGCGAAACTCCGGCCGGATCTCCTCATGGATGGAACCCGAATAGGCGATAAACCTGGACTAGAGACTTGAGTGATTAGGTAGGTCGTGGCCGACACCCACGTTGGGCTTCCGCTTGAAGGTTGCCGAGTACATGTCGTGTAAACGGCGGTAAGTGGTGGGAGCGTGTGTGAAGAAGTACACCCCTGCAGGGTTAACATCATCTATTCGAATAGCCGTGTCCGCGGAAAAGGACTTCTGGGTTGCTTATATCAGTTCATAGACAAGTGAAAGTGGATACTCTAAAATACGCAAGATAAGCGTGAGTGCTATGGATGGCGTTCTCGTAGGGAGACGGGAGCGGATCCATAGTGGTGTATTGATATGGTGAATATGTGGACTCGTGTGCGCCACCTCAAAAGAGTCGCTTGCAGTCGTAGTTTAGGATAGCCACTGAGTCAAAGCTGGCTTGCTGCAGTTAAACCCCACCACCCCTTTGTTGATAATGATGCATATGTAGTTAGTTCTGATGTAAGTCTTGCTGGGTACATTTGTACTCACGTTTGCCTATTTTATGTTTTTGCAGAGAGACTTCGGTCTCACTAGTAGTTTCGCGTGGACTTCGACGTTTAGCTTGTTACCTCAGCTACGATCTTGTGCCCCGGCAGGATCTGGTAGATAGTCAGGCTTCTCAGCCTTTTTCATTTATAGATGTCTGTACTCAGACATGATAGCTTCCGCTTGTGCTTTGACTTGTATGCTCTGATTGTTGGGTCATGAGACCCATGTTTGTAATATCTCGCTCCTCGGAGCCTATTGATTAAAATACTTGATTTGTAGAGTCATGTTGTGATGCCATGTTGTATTTGCACATATCGAGCATATTGTGTGTATGTTGTTGAAATGCTTGGTATGTGTGGGATCTGACCATCTAGTTGTTTATCTTTAGTAGCCTCTCTTACCGGGAAATGTCTCCTAGTGTTTCCACTGAATGGTAGCTTGCTACTGCTCCGGAACACTTAGGCTGGCCGGCATGTGTCCTTCTTCGTTCCTGTGTCTGTCCCTTCGGGGAAATGTCACGCGATGAATACCGGAGTCCTGTTAGCCCGCTACAGCCCGGTTCACCGGAGTCCTGCTAGCCCAGTGCTACAGCCTGGATTCACTCGCTGATGACCGACACGTTCGATGCTGGGTCATGGATGCCTGTCCCTGTAAGTCTGTGCCACTTTGGGTTTACGACTAGCCATGTCAGCCCGGGCTCCTTATCATATGGATGCTAGCGACACTGTCATATACGTGTGCCAAAAGGCGCAAACGGTCCCGGGCAAAGGTAAGGCGACACCCGTGGGAATACCGTGCGTGAGGCCGCAAAGTGATATGAGGTGTTACATGCTAGATCGATGTGGCATTGAGTTGGGGTCCTGACAGGAGGGGTGTGGCGTACCGCAAAATGGACGAAATGGACTTGTGTTGGAGCGCTATGGTCGAAACAGGGGTCCTGTTCCTCGGGAGGGGTGCGGCGTACCGCAAAACGGGACTCCACGGGACACTGTTCATCTCTACCGTCGACCTCCTCCAGCCTCCACGGGCTCCTGTTCATCCAGCCTCCACCGTGCGCTACTCCACCGGCTACTGTTCAACCACCCCTCCACGGGCACCCCTCCACCGTCTACTGTTCATCTAGCCCTCCACGGGGTCGTCCTGTTCATCCAGAGGCAACACCATAGGGTCCTGTTCATCCACCCCCACCGC
>NC_041393.1:259843149-259932180 GCF_002162155.2 Triticum dicoccoides
CAACGCTCACTATTCATCCAATCGATCAGCTTCAGTTAGCAGCACTAGCGAATGAATCGCTTGATCGGGTTCAGTTAACAGCCATCGATCGATCGCTCGGGTTCAGTAATGCGTAGCCTGCAGTGCAATCGCTCAGGTTTAGTTAGAGCCCAACGCCTCGCTTGGGTTCAGTTAGAGCCAACGCCTCGCACACACGCGCGTACGTGTACGAGAGAAACGCGCATCGCTCGGCCCCCGACCACCCACCGTAACCGGGAACTCCCCAAATTTTCCTAGCCCTTGCTTCTACCACGTTTTTTTCTGTCATGGACGGCCCAAAGAATGTCATGCAGCTACGTCTCTGGCCCGCCCAGGACGAAAAGCCCATTTTCTGTCATGATTTTTTGTCATAGAAGTAGGAGCCCACCACATCTATGATGATACCGGGTTTTGTCACAATTATCGTCATAGAAGTGTCATAAGTATGACAGGAAAAAAATTCGTTTGGCCCAAAATGTCACGGATGTGTCTTTTTTTGTAGTGTCGCCGAGGTGGTACTGGTGCATCACCCAGTTGGTCCTCTGCTGGTCGAAGTTCTTGTCGGTGTGCAGCACCAGAACCTTATTGCTGCCCGTCTGCCGACCGTTGACCATCACCGGCAAGGTATTGCCGGTCTTGTGCCACATCGCGTGCATGCCGCACTCCGACTGTATCTTGTGACGCGTGCATGCGCCCCTTTTGAACGCCCTGGAATTGCGCTGGAAGAAATGCTTGCTTAGGCCACTCAGTGTGATACCTACAGTATTGTCGAATACAGGTTTTAGTGTATGTAGTTGGCATTTTCATAACATCTTTGGCATGTTGCAGTCACTTGTTTCACTTTTTATTAACTATCAAATTGTAATTGCTTCACTAGGTCTGCGTCTAAAAAGAAAAATAGAGCTATAAACAAAGGAATATGTTTGTGCAAGTAGACGGCCGATCGGTGTCTTACCTGGAAGTTTCTCGGGATGGGTGTAGCATATGCCGTGCTCGATGTCGATGGTTGGTATGAACAAATCAATGAGAGGGTGAGATATCGCGTTGTCAGCACTCACTTTGGCCTTAAGGTGCTCGATCAGCTCCTGATCTGTGGGATCGAACTTGACGCCAGCCAGTAGCACCGGCCAATCCTTCTTCGACTTGCATCGGTTAATTCCAGTTATATGGTACTCAATGTATGATCAATCGACTGTTTTAAGTGAATGATGAAAGATTTTGACAGATAAGTGGTACTCCAAATCTGAAGTCCAGAATATCCAAACACGCCGCCAGGATTCTTGTGTCACCTCACGCGCAGCATGTTGTCACATCAATTCAATGTGTGGACATGATGAATAATTTGACCGATGTATACTAGTACTGCTACTGTACTACTTACTAGTCGTATTTAGTGTCACATTTTAACCATAGGTTTAACTAACAAGTACGCATTTATATATGGCTTCTGCATAACATCTCCATCATCATTATCAGTACATCCTACGCAGGTGAGTTATGATGCACTTGATCCCAGAAAGGTATTTATCCTTCGAAGCAGAGGAGTGCTTCAAACTAACAATAGTACATAATATCCAACAAAAGAGGGTCGTGCTACAGTAGCAGAATACATGGCTCAGTCTAGATATCAGTACGAATCAAGTTGTGCATATTTCCTGTTGGCATGAACCACATCACCGCATGTTGGGTTTGCAAAAGCCATCCATCGCATGGAAGCTTGATGCATTTCACACACTGGAGATTATCTGGCAACAAGCTATGTCGACGAATCTCTGGATATGGTGATTCATGAAACCCATGGTATGATGTGTAAACACAGTCCCCCCTGGTGAATGGAAGTTGCATAGCACGGTAATCATCACCGATGATATGATCGATGATTGGTTGGATGATCGGATAATTGAGCCCAAGGAACATGGAGTGTTTGCCGAGGCTGTAAACCCGCCTCCAGTTGAATACGCCTGGCCCAACGGAGCTAGGATCTTTCTCGAACATGAAGCAGCCATGGCCATCAATGTCACGAACGCCCCAGGCATTGTACTGCATGTGGTTTGATGTAATGGTTTGGTCAATTTGGTATGTGCGAATGAGCATCAAATGACCACCGTCAGCTGAACGAGCAATAAACCACCACCCATCGGCTGGTATGATTCCAGGTCCTGGAATCATGAAGGCCAACGCATTTGCGTCTGCTACAACAATTCAAATTGGAGACCAAAAGGACAAAAATAAACAATCATGTTCAGAGTATGTGTGGAATTCAAATTATTATAACAGTGACACATATCATAGACAGAGAATTGCAATGCCGTGGTCATAATCATACCCCAAGTTAAAAAAATAAGCCAATGGCTTTCGTATTCTAGCAATATGTCATGGTTCAAACATCATGTAACAATGAGAGGAAAACAACTATGACAGAGCCTACTCATATTCTACCATTGCACTTACTACTACTGTTCTCATATCAACTCTAAGCAATAACATGCGTTGTTATAAAAATCTTGGAAATGGGAGTAATATATAGCAATCATGAGGTTATGCTCATAATATCTATTCTAACAATCATTAGATGCCAATTGTTCTCATATCAACTCTAACAATAACATGTGTGGTCATAAAAATCTAGGAAATGAGAGCAACACATAGCAATGATGTGGCTATAGACATACTATCTATTCTAAATTTGTAATAATGAACATACAGTCGTATTCATAAGGTAAAGATGAGATGATATAGAACAATTACACGACAATAGATGCCACCAGTATAGGCAGCCAATCTATGCATCGACCGCGTAAACGATGTCATCATGCACTATAGCATCAGACAAAAATGTTGCCTCAACAAGATTGATGATGAGCCATAACCATGTATGGTGACCAGATTCTAGATAGTCTAATCCCATGTTGAACAAGGCAATGAGCTTGTAATCCATGTAGTCTTATGATGGTGTGGGCACTTCGCAGATTAGAACTTTCAGCAAACAGAGGTCGAGCCAAAAGCTTGACGCGTCTCGTGCGTAGTAGGCAGGAGTGTCCAGCGAGCCGCGAGGCTCGATGGCAGCAGTATCCAACGATGGAAGGGTGATCTCTCGCTGGGTGTAGATATCCACGAGACGACACGGACTACCGGATTGGTGGATGAGGACGATCCAGTTGGCCTTCATGCCCGCCCAGTAGTGGCCGCGCATGAAGGACATGCGGACGGGTAGTGGTAACATGTTGAGGGGCACCACGGCAACCTCCGTAGGATCGTCAAGTCAGTGTTTGGGACACCTTCAAGGATCGGGCATCAGCAAGCAGGGTGTCTTGAAAAGAGCCGGCCAGTTGCAGACGAGTAGACGATACAAAGACACCGAGCATGCGGCCAAATGGACGGTGCTGAGTAGGTCCTTACGATTATAGATTTGCTCCAAGAGAACATCGGGGAGGGAATTCCAATCGCGGCTTTGTGTGTTAGTCGGTTCTGCCATTGGGGTTTTCGGTGCCTGCGAGCCAGCGGGGAAGTGGATTCGGGCGGGCGAGCGAAGAAGCTTCTCCTCGTGTGGCCGAGCAGTGAGCGGGGAGATATGGTACGCGCGAGTTACCAATGAAGATGGTGCGGGTGGGCGAGCAGTGAGAGGGGGGGGGATGGTGTGCGGCCAACGATGGGGAAGAGAGGAGGAACAAGAGTGGAAGACGGGGAAGAAAGTGCATTAAATCTCAATTCTACTAGTACTACTACCAGGATATACCGTCCTTCGGAGTGTAAATAGTTACACCGATGACATGTGGGTCTACCACAAGAGGGCCCATATGTCAGTTAATGGAGGACAGAGGTGCGTAGGCGTATTTGCGGAAGCGTGCTCTACTGGCAAACATGATGGCAGTACTGGGTAAGGCTGATTTAGTAACACCAACACGCTGGTTCAGCTTATTAATTAACTGTCCCATCTGCTCCAGCGTGTATTGTCACTTCACTGTGAAGACTAGTTGAATAGTTCTCTCTGACCGAGATGGGGAATAATGGATCGCGAAGACTTCCTTTCTATAGTATCTCTATGCCTCTACGCTCACTTCACTCATTTTGCTCCGTACATAGTCACTTGTTGAAATCTCTAGAAAGACAAATACTCCGTATTTGGGAACAGAGGGAGGCTTTTACTCCATATTTGGGAACAGAGGGAGTATCACCATATGGAGGGAACAAAGGAAGCTTGAAATATGAACATGTCAATGGGAGGGAGTAAGCCCCATGCATGCATGCAACATGCAACACTCGCACATACACATGGACGCACGCAACACTCACGCACCCATGCGGCACACAGCACACGATGCAACACACACGCTCACACTCAAGTTCTCAACCTACTCCCTACATCCGTGAAAGACTATACATTTAGAGATTTACACATTGACCAGGGCATAATTAACACCCAAAAGTAGCAGACTTATGTGTGCATGCGACCATTGAGAGAAGGAGATTAAACGAAGGTCGTTGCATGCTGTAATTAAGGATAGACATGTAGCCTATACCTAGAGCACAAGTTGGTGCATTAGTCAATCAATATCGATTTAGATTAAAGGCTAAATGCATTGGAAGTGTAGATGTACTACACTCTTTGTTTTTTAGCCGATGTACACTCTTTGTTGGAAGACCGAGGGAGTACACGTGCATGCACTCACATACACGGCCATGGTGGTTCGCGCGCATGGGTTGGACTCCTGTCGCGCCTGCGTAAAGTTTTGTTTAACTGATTTCTTTGCTCGGCCAACTAACAAGTGGGACCCAGAAACTAGGTGAAAATTTAACGAGTCAACAAAGTGCCACGTCGACTATGTGGCCGTTCAGTAGGGTGCAATATGGTGCTCTACGATGACCTAGTGATCGTATAATCATCGCAAAACTATATATAGTGACCATAAAGAGCGTATTGTTACATACGTTGATTGCCAGTGTATTTTTCTCATTTAAAATTAAGCCATATTAACCGGAAAGGACGCAATATGGACTAGTACTAGTACTACTTTGATGTGTCCCGTCAACTTGTCGAACGAGGAGAAGCTTGCTTACTACGCCTCTCCCTCGCCCATGCGCGCGGTGGCTCACAGGACGAGGAGAGGGTTTTGACTACATCACCCTCTCCCTCTCCCTCTCCCTCGCCCTCGCCCTCGCCCTCGCGGTGGACATGCAGCAGTTCAATTGGTGTCAGATTGCCAGAAGCATATTGTATTGTAGTATCATCATTGTTGGACCTTCCGAAGAGGCGAAGAGCCAAGTGCAAGGTTCACACAAGTACGAACTGTTGAACCTCCCGAAGAGGCAAATAGCCAAGCGCAAGGTTTTATAGGAGTTGTCGTCCTAGTAGGAGTGTACTACGACTATAGCGAACGATGCTACTGTATGATGCCGCCACGTCACCTATATCCAAAGTTGTGCCACCTTTTTTTCTCAAAGAGCGTGTTGGAGCCCACCAACAACCACACAAGTTGCACCTACACATAACACGTTTACTAGTAATGAATTCTAAAGGACAAATGCCAGTATGCCACACAAGTTCATCTCCAATTCATGTGATAAATTTGTGCACGACTAGTCTACATATATTCACAGCGCTACCATTCACAATTTACCGTACTCCACTTACACGTTATAGATGGGCTAAATGTCCTCCTCTAGGTTCCAGTCCCAGGTGTTCTTCATGGATGGCATGATCCATAGCGATGGGCAACGGTAATCATTGTCGTAGCTTTCTAGTCCAGTTCCACACGATGGAGACTCATCCAAGCTGAAGCGGCATAAATCAGGGATAGCATGTCCCAGCATGTCATTCATCCGGCGGTGCACACTGAACACACCATGCTTCATGAACGGCAGGCCTTCCGTGTCGTGCACGGAAGGTGGCATCCGCTTCACAATGGGGTAGCTATCCCCAATGAAAAGCGAGTACTCTCCAAGAGTGTTCCTCGGCACCCACGTGGCATCACGAGAGTCGAACTCGGCGCCATTCATCTAGTACACGCGGCATCTCAGATCTGGACACATGGTGACGTACATAGTCAAGGTCCATGCATACTAATGTTGTGCTCAAATATGGCGGTCAGTAATACTGTGCAGCAAATAGAACTACTCCGGTATAGAGGAAGTAAAATAACAAGCTTATTATATATAGCAACTCTTGGCTACATGGATGAGATAGTAAGACATGGAAAAACAAAAATGGTGGTAGCTAGTGGGTTCAAGTCTTCAAGGGCCTAGCTAGCTATACGCGCCCTCCAAGGTAAAAAGTACTCCTACTAGTACTACTAAGTAGTACAATGATGAAAGAGAAGGCGAGATGGTTAAACAATGGAATACCTGGGTAGATGGTGACGGTCCGATCGTGGTAGATTGTGTGACCATGTTGCACATCAGTGGTACCATGAGTAATGACTGCTAAGATAGTTGATCCCAATATGCCAAAGTCAGCTACAAGGTTCCAGGTTAGACCAAATCGCGGATGCAAATGCACATCCAGGATCGGCGATCCTATTTTGATCGGGGGATGACTGGTCCCTGCAAAATAATGGAGTACCGTTAAGGATGCAACTGATGGTTTGTGCATTCCATTTGTAATCTCCCGTACCGTAGGATGGCAACCAGATGAAACAAGTCCCCTGGCTTGTCACCACGAAGATGCGGCCTAGATGGCGCATGGCGCCTTCGAATGTGTAGGGGTACAAATCTGCCGCCGCCAACATGCGCCAGCCTCTGCCGTTACTGCCTCTTGCATTGATGGCAATCCTTATGTCGAACACCGCGATGAGATAGTAATCGTCGTAAATGCGTCGCTTTGTCGGCGGGTCCGCAATTGCTATCTTCTTCAATCTCATGTAGGCATCATCATACGTATTCAAGCCCAGCCAGTCCGGAAGGCCGATCCCAATGGTGGAGAACGGGTCTACGGGAACGGCCGCACTGCTGTGGATGTTGTGCAAAATGATGGTGGTATCCGGCCGGAGGTATGCAAGACAATCTTCGTTGGCACCGACCCAGACCTATATATAAGACGGTGGGCAACGGAGAAATTACGGGATGGAAATGGAATAACTAAGTACTACATGATCAAACTCCATTACTGACCTGCTCATCGGACAAAATCTGACTACCTCTCAACGTCGGCAACTCTAGCGGAGTCAACGTGCAACCATGGCCAGGGAGAGGTGGACTGTTCGAAGGATTGTCACATATTAGAACCTTCTCCTCGAGGACACATGGAAGACCAACAAGCATGGCCTTTTCCCAAGCCCGTTTAAGCACTGTCTTGAAAAAGTTGCTGCAGGAAGCACCGAGTCTTTTGTAGAGCCGATAATGGAGTGAAGTCCATGCATGCAACACCACAAGCTACAGAGTAGTAGTAGAGCACTTTACGCACAGAGCCATATTGCATAGTTCCCAATGCCCCGCCAGGCTTTTCCGGCTCCTAGGGCTTAATTGGGAGGCGCTAGTTTAAATATGCTACTAGCTGATGAGGAAGCTGCAAGCGAGGTGCGGCTAGGGCGAGCACGCAAGCCACATGATGCTGGGAAGAAAAACCTGTTCACGTGGCTAGGCTATCCAGTGCACCCAGGTTGTGGTGCCGCACGTCCATTTGACTTCAAGACTCAAACTACCCATGTAAAATATTGGCTCGCAGCAAAGTTACTATTTAAAAAAAGGCCGTCGTGCGTTCGACCGAGATCGAACCCACAAAACAAGGTATACACTCCCGCGACCACTAGTAGTACTCGTTGGAGTACAACGCAACCTACAATCGCCTTTTGTCGCTAGTAGTACATTGTTCCTTACAAGAAACCCCTAATAATGCAAGAAACCACTAATAATGCCAAGAAACTACTACCACTTGCATACGTGGTAGACTTAAGATAAGACTACCTTATCAACCATTGTACATGCCCTTACCGACCAGCCCTACCAAGAAATGACTACTCTACAAAGTGTCGTTATAGGCACGTTTTAGCCCATGGCCCTGATTGGATACATAGGTTAGAGTTAGTTTGGGTTAGTTTGGACTCAACTAACCCAAAAATATCCAAACAGGGAGGGTTAGTTTGGGTTAGATGCATCTAACCCAAGCAAAAAAACTAACCCATCCAAGAGGTGCTTATTTGGGTTAGTTCTTCTCGAGACCATTAAAAAACACATTTTTCTCTCGCTCTCCCAGTAGCAGCCTCGCCCTATCCTCCTGCTCCAACCCCGTCATTTCCCCGCAGCCCGTCCGCCCGCTGGTAAGCAGTCACGGCTCCTTGCACGGCCCGTACCCGTTGCCCTCAGCCAGCGCGTCTCCTTGCGCAGGGATGGCGGATTCGACCGGCGGGCTGCACGACAGGCCAAAGCGGCTCCTTGCCGGGCGCGTCCCGGTCTGCCTCGGACAGCGCAGCTCTCGGCCAATTGATTGAGAAAGAGCATTTGTTGTCAATCTAACCCTGCAATCCAAACACCACTTTGGTTAGAGTTAGTTCAGGGTTAGTTCAGGGTTAGAATCTAACTCTAACCTCTGACTTAGAGTATCCAAATAGGGCCCATGTCACCCATTAAGTCAACGCCTTCTATTTGACTGGGCGTTATGACTTGTGGGTGTCGGATTTCGGGTTCTGGCAGACCCTCTAGGTTCGAACTCTGGGGTGCACGCGGAGATCTACCCTTCTACTGCCTGCACCTTGTCGCCTCGCTAGGATCTAAGCAATCAAAGGAAAAACACAAGAGACACAAAGTTTATACTGGTTCAGGCCACCATTGTGGTGTAATACCCTACTCCAATGTGTGGTGTGGTGGATTGCCTCTTGGGCTGATGATGAACAATACAAGGGAGAACAACCTCGCGAGGGTCTATCCTTGGCTGGTGCGATGAACTGCTGGGGGGAGTTCAGTCGCTCTCTCTACTAGTTTCCTGGTGAGGATTCCCTTGTCCCTATCTTGTGGTGGCTAGTCCTATTTATAGGCAAAGGCCCTGGGCCTCCTCCCAAATATTGAGCGGGAAGGGCGCCAACAACTGGCCATTTTGAAGGGGAACATCTAGTACACTTATCCTGACTAAAGTTGGTCCTTGCCTGCCAAAGGCTCTGGTGGTGACGTCGGTTTGGGCTCCACGATGACCTCCATCCTGCCGTTTTGCTGGTCTTGGTCCTGTTGCACTGAAATGGATGCCTTTGCTTGATGCTCTCGCCTGCGCTTGCTCCCTTTGCACCAAAGAGGAAAGAAGGACACTGCGCGGGCTGGCGCCCGCCTGGCGCCCTTGGTCGTCATGGCTTGTGTCATGGGCACCTCGTGAGGTACCCTGCCTTGATCTCTCCGACTCTCACGAGCCAGCCTGACGAGGCCGTGCCTGAGGAAGCCTCCTGTCGTCCGCCCCGCGAGGCTTGGCCCCTCGCGAGGGTCTTGAGCTCGTGCTGATGAAGATGGGCCATGCTAGGCCGCCCCTTGAGCCACGCCGCAGGCCGCAGGCAGGCAAGTCTGGGGACCCCCGTTCCCAGAACACCGACAGTAGCCCTCGGGCCCAAGGTGCCTGGACTTGGCTGAGCAGAGAGGCGAAGGGGCAAGTCGAAGCGCCGCGGGCCCTAATAGCCTGCGGCCTCGGGCGCCGCGTGGCGGTTGATTGGACATGGGTGGCCCTGCTTCCCCACGCCTCCTCATTTTGCGCCCAGCTAGGCGGACCCGTGGTTGCACACAGTCTTTCCTCTTTTCGCCGCTCGACCGTCCCCTGCTCTTCCTCCCCTCGAGCTCCAGTCTCTGCTTCCAATCCAATCTTGAATCCCCCCTCTTCCCGTCGCCATGGCTCCGACGAAGAAGGGAAAAGGGAAGAAACCGGTGCCTCCGCCTCGCTCGCCGTCACCGGCGGCCTCCGCTGTAGATCGGTCGATCATACTCAACCGAGAAGGTTTGGGAAGGGTCAGCTCTGCTCTGGCCACCATCTTCAACAAGTGCGGGAGGACGACAGCCTGGCCCGCAGCCCGCTTCTCCATCGACAGGGTGGTCACCGAGGTCCGGTACTTTGCCGACGCCCTGTGGGCGGGATTGGTTCCCCCCTTCTCTGATTTCTTCAACGCTGTGCTTTCTCATTACCAGATACATATGATGCATTTGGGTCCTGAATCCATTACTCTTCTTGCCGTCTTTGCCTTTGTCTGTGAGGCGATGATGGGCATCCCTCCTTCGGTTGCCTTGCTGCGCCACTTCTTCTCTCTGTGCTTCGTCGATCCCACCCAATGCTCAGGGTGTGTGAGCTTCATTGCCGCACCAGAAATAGCGGCTTCAGGGATTGATTTCAGCCTTCCTCCATCCTAGCCTGAGTTCCGCGAGCGGTGGCTGTACATGGATGTAGGGGTGCCCAGCCCCCTACTTTCGAAGCCAAAGTCGCCTGCTGTCCCCAATTCAGGCTGGGGCCAGGAGACGCTCACGAGCCCCCGGCGCATCTTCGTCTGGCATCGCTTCGCGTTCTTGAGGGC
Organism: Triticum dicoccoides; assembly: GCF_002162155.2. Lineage (NCBI taxonomy): Eukaryota > Viridiplantae > Streptophyta > Magnoliopsida > Poales > Poaceae > Triticum > Triticum dicoccoides. The sequence goes on from NC_041393.1 coordinate 259,853,637, forward strand.
GCTTGGTGTGACGCGCCTAAGGTGGTGAAGGAGTTCCTGCTATGCCGCATTGCTCCTCTCCAGCGCCACTCCTACCGGATGTGGTCCTTTAGCGGGCGTGAAGATCGCATGAGGCTCTAGGAGGAGGACCTGACGCCCGAATCACTGAGGAAGGTGCTCTTGGTCTTGACTGGGGACCCTTCCCCCGGCAGCGTCCGGCATGGGGGGGCTTTGCTGTACCTTTGCTCGAATAGGGGCGACTTCGTGAAGCAGATGCCCAGCTTCGACGAATGGGGGCTGCGCCCCGCCGGCCTCAGGGGTCCTCGCGAGAACCCAGTGATGGTGACTGCCCTCCCAATCACCCACGGCGGTCCTTCCTCGAGTGGCAGAGCAGGGAGGCATGGGCCGCCGGAGGCTTAGGGGGCCCCCGCCGGAGTGAGGACGCCAGGCGGCATTCCTGAGGTGGCAGCTCCCGAGGCCCGTACTGCCGCGGCTGGAGGTGCCGAGCCGCTGCCCACGGCGTCTGTGGTTGAGGCCCCTGGGGCCCCAGCTATCCTTCTTGGTGAGGCGACTAGCGGCGTGCATCAGGATGATGCACCAGACGCTGGGCATCTTGATGCTTCTTCCTTCTCGCAGGCTGACCCCTGCGCTCAACTCTTGGGTCGCTTCTACATGGACTTCGAGGCTCTCCGGAGGAAAAGGGAGGCCTTGGGTGACGATTACCCTTACCGCATGCTGAAGCGCCAGAAGTATTTCGCCATTGATGAGTAAGCCTTCCCCTTTCCCAGCTCTTGGTCCTCCTGTTGCTTTGGCTGATTCTTGCTCTACAGGCCCCTTCCTGCCGAGCTCGCGGAGATGGCCGAGGAGCCATCCCCCCAGGCTCCGCCCTCTCCACCGCCTTCAAGCGCTCCGAGTTCTAGCAGAGCCCTCTCGGTGAGGCCGGCCGGAGAGGTGAGCCATCCTGTGGTGCATCGCGGCCCTGCTCGCCTCGTGACCCTCCTTCGCGAGCCTCCTCGGGGCATAGCCAGCCTGCCTTGGGTTTCGAGCCTAATCATGGATGGCGATTGGCTGAGGTCAGCCCTGCGCTCTTCACTTGGGGAGGGGCCGGCCCCCGGTCGGGCTTCTGGCGAGGCGTGCCCGACCATCACGAGGGCGCCAGCCCCCAGCCCCCTGCCCAGAGGGGGAGTGCTGATTCGTGGCCCCCGGCGCTTACGTGGGGCGGATGACGACACAGAAGACGCGCTCGAGCGCGCCCGGAGGCGTCGAGTTCTTCGCCAAGGGTTTCTCCGGAGGGCGGCTGACGCGGTGAGCCAGCTTGGTGAAGAGCTTGATGATGAAGGCGCGCGCCATGAGGCTGAGGGCCTGTGCCTGGCTGAAGAGAGGCGAAGCTGGAGGCGGCCATCGCCCTTGCGCGCCACCAGCGTGACCTCGACAACGAGGAGGCCGAGGCGTTGCTGCCGGCCTCTCGGGAGGCCCGTTCCCAGGCCGTCGAGGAGGCCCGAGAGGCTGACCGACGGCGCGAGGCGTCGGAGGAGCGGGCGCGGGAACTCTTGGCCCAGTGCCACTCCCTGGAGCAGCAAGTGGAGTTGCGGGAGACGGCCCTTGCGTCGATGAAGGTGCCTTCGGTCGACCAGGCAGAGCTCCTGAGGCGTGAGGAGGCACTGACGCTGGAGGCTGCTGAGCACGCACGTGATCTTGAACGTTTGGAGACAAGAGAGCGCTTGGTGACGCAAGCGGAGGATGACGTTGCTGCGCGCGAGGCCCGAGCCATAGCAGAGGTTGATCGCAGGGTGGCGACGGCCTGCTTGGACCTTGAGCGCGAGTTTGAGGAGAGCCTGGGGTTGATCCGGGTCGAGGCTGAAGGCAGGACCGCCGCCCTGAGGGCCAAGCTGGAGGAAGTGACGCGACGGGCTGACGCTTCCCGGGCCGCCCTTGACGTAGCGCAGGAGGAGCTGACTACCTCCCGTGCCGAGGCGCTTCTTCTCCGCCAGCGGGTGGACGAGGCTGAGGCTGTTGCACGGTAGAACAAGGACGAGATACTCCAGCGGCGGATTCTGGAGCACGAGCACGGCCCCATGTTCGCCGGGCTCCGGGAGAGAGCCAACACGGCCTTGGGTAACATCTGCGAGGTGGCTGTTGCCCAGCCCCACACAGTCAACTATGCTGGCAATCTTCAGTTCTTCACCAATGTGGTGACGCAGCTAGAGGCGCGCTCAGTCGGAGCCAACAAGCTAGTGGAGGAGAGGAGCCGCGCCCTGCTCGGGCGCGCCTTCTCTCGTGTCTTCAGCCACCTTCAGAACATGTTCCCCAACTTCAACTTTGACGCCGCCATCGCTCCAATACCCCAGGCCGTCCGGGGCGATCTGGCGCGCTGGGTGGAAGACAACGTGGATGCCCTTGTCAGGGCCTTCGCTTCTGATAACGACAATGCGGTTGTGGCCGCTGATGGAGGTGACGTGGTGAACGGCCCTGGCGCCGCTTCCGACGATGCGGAGGGCGATGGCGAGGCTAGTGATGCCAGCGATGATTCAGGAGGCGCCCTTGAGGATGCATTGGGGGATTTATCCGACTAACCGCGTGTTGTCCCTGCTTCCTTACCCTTTGACCCGCGTGGGCCTCGAGTCAGCCTGCGGAGGGTTGTGGTGCCTCAAGCGTCTTCTGAACGAGCCCATAAAACTTGTAATGAAAACCTCCGGAGAGGGTGCGGCGACGGCAGTCTGGGATGCACGCAAGCTAGGCCTGGCCCGGCTCGCGATGGGCTCGCGAGGGGAGGCAGCTGAGGCGAAGCAGTAACCAGAACGCGAGAGATTGCTCGATCGAGACTAAACACCCCTTCTCCGAATACACGCAAATGCTTGAGCTCAAATTCAACTTTAAATCCAACGGGGGAAAACGGCAACCAAGGGGGGAAAAGCAACGAAAGTAGAAAAAAGGCCGCGTCCGACACCTAGTCTAGTCTTGGACGTCTTCTCACCAGTGCGGAGATAAGTGCTGCCACTGGGCGTGGGAGGGAGCCCCAGGGCCTGAGGCAGCACCCCTGAGACTCCGGGGCGTATACAGCCCCACTCATTATTACGTGAGAGTGTCATGGGGCGGCGAGCTTCACAGGCACTGGGCCTTCTTCACATGTACCGGCCTTGCTTCATATCGCCAGACGAGGGCCCCGCCTTGCGCCGCACTCTAGTGCCACCGACGACGACCGGAAACCAGGACGCCGCCGATGGGGTAGAGTGGTCGCCAGCGGTTCCCCTGACGACCACAGGTCCTCTGCCAGGGGCAGGCTCTAGGGAACCTCCCCAGCAGAGGGCCTACCTCCTGAGGATGCCTTGCTCCGAACGCCGCAGTGGTGATGTTGGATCTTGGCCCCTCTCCTGCAGCCCCCGGCGCCCTCCTCCTGAGGGGTAGGAAGCTGCGGGAGTGGGGCAGCCGCCCGTTCTCGTGACCTGCACCTCCTGCGATCCATGGTTGGCGTATGCCTGCTCCTGAGGAATTAGTGGTACCTGATACTCGTTGTTTCTAGCATAGGCGACAGGGCCTCCTTGGGGCTCCTGGAAGAGTTCAGCTTCTGGCATATCGTCCCCCCAGCTTGGGCTGAGGAGCGAGCCTTGTTCGTCCTCATGTGTGTGCCCTTGGTCCATCATGTGGGGCACGTACTCTTCTGGGGTCGCCACCCCAAAGGCCGTACCGTAGCGCTTTGCGTGCCACGCAGTTCCGCTTGATGTGCCCGCCTAGGGGTGATAGCACGGCGGCCCACCGGGGCCGCGGGTTGTGGCGAGTCCTTCTTCGATGGCCGGGGGTAGAGGCAGCACCGCTGCTGGCCCGGGGCTGACAGCCTGGCCGACGTTGGGGTGGCCTTGGAGCCTGCTTGGGGCCACACGGGAGTGCACGGAGCCCCCGGGCGGGCCACCCTGGACCTGTGGTGGGAGTTGGGTGCAGAAGGGGGGAGCCCCTGAGACGGCGAAGCCTAGGAGCTCTGCCACCCGCTCTAGCAGCACGTCGCCACCGCCTTCCAGCAGCCTGCACTGCAGCAGCTCTCGGGCAATGCTGAGCGCGGCCCTCGAGTTCGCCTGCTCCCGTCGGGTGTACGGCGCCGTGGCCGTGGCGTGGTGGGAGGCCCTCGCGCTGACCGCGTCTGCCGCATCGTGAGAGCTGTCGCTGCCTGTCCGCGCCACCCGCGGCGCACAGCGCCCTGCGGACCACGAGCTGTCCGGGGCGTGGGGTTGCCCGGAGCGAGCGGTTCTGCCTGGGCGGGCCAGTCCGCCCAGGGATCAGGGTTGCATGCCTGGTCGCCGGACATGATGATGATGATGCGACGGGATGCGAAGCGACAGAAGGTGGATTCCGGTGCACCCCTACCTGGCGCGCCAAATGTCGGATTTCGGGTTCCGGCAGACCCTCTAGGTTCAAACTTTAGGGTGCGCGCGGAGATATAGCCTTCTACTGCCTACGCCTCGCCGCCTCGCTAGGATCTAAGCAATGAAAGGAACAACACAAGAGACAAAGAGTTTATATTGGTTCAGACCACCGTTGTGGTGTAATACCCTACTCCAGTGTGTGGTGTGGTGGATTGCCTCTTGGGCTGATGATGAACAATACAAGGGAGAACAGCCTCGTGAGGGTCTATCCTTGGATGGTGCGATGAACTGCTGGGGGGGAGTTCAGTTGCTCTCTCTCTACTGGTTTCCTGGTGAGGATTTCCTTGTCCCTATCATGTGGTGGCTAGTCCTACTTATAGGCAAAGGCCCTGGGCCTCCTCCCAAATATTGAGCGGGAAGGGCGCCAACAACTAGCCATTTTGAAGGGGAACATCTAGTACACTTATCCTGACTAAAGTTGGTCCTCGCCTGCCAAAGGCTCTGGTCGTGACGTCGGTTTGGGCTCCACGATGACCTCCATCCTGCCGTTCTGCTGGTCTTGGTCTTGTTGCACCGAAATGGATGCCTTTGCTTGATGCTCTCGCCTGCGCTTGCTCCCTTTGCACCAAAGAGGAAAGAAGGACACTGCGCGGGCTGGCTCCCTTGGTCGTCATGGCTTGCATCATGGGCACCTCGTGAGGTACCCCGCCTTGATCTCTCCGCCTCCTCGCGAGCCAGCCTGACGAGGCCGTGCCTGAGGAAGCCTCCTGTCATCCGCCCCGCGAGGCTTGGCCCCTCGCGAGGGTCTTGAGCTCGTGCTGATGAAGATGGGCCATGCTGGGCCGCCCCTTGAGCCACGCCGCAGGCCGCAGGCAGGCAAGTCTGGGGACCCTTGTTCCCAGAACACCGACAGTGAGACCTACATGTCAGTCTGCACAAAAATCCCCGAGTGACCTCCTACCTCCGGCCTGTCCACCTAGTCATCCTCGGCCATGGGACGTAGCTACCGCCGCCAGCAGAAGGCGAGGTCAAAACCGCCGGCGGTGTGGAGCCCATCTTGTGGCAGCCCGGATGCCAGCTCCGTCCGGTGCTCGCGGCCGCTAGCTAGCCAAGATAGCTCCGTCCAGCTGCTTGTCTGCAAGGTTTGCTAGCTAGATTGGCACAGTGGCACGGCGGCTTGCTCGCACGTGCCGCGTTAAGGCCAGCCATCTGGCTCGAGCGAAGGCCAGCGCGGCGGCTTGCTCGCTCGTGAGTCACGCTCGGGCCAGCCTACCAACTAATGACCCACAAGTGTAGGGGACCTATCGTAGTCCTTTCGATAAGTAAGAGTGTCGAACCCAACGAGGAGCAGAAGGAAATGACAAGTGGTTTTCAGTAAGGTATTCTGTGCAAGCACCGAAATTATAGGTAACAGATAGTTTTGTGATAAGATAATTTGTAACGGGTAACAAGCAATGAAAGTAAATAAGGTGCAACAAGGTGGCCCAATCCTTTTTGTAGCAAAGGACAAGCCTAGTCAAATTCTTATTTGAGAAAAGCGCTCCTGAGGACACATGGGAATTATCGTCAAGCTAGTTTTCATCACGCTCATATGATTCACGTTCGTTACTTTGATAATTTGATATGTGGGTGGACCGGTGCTTGCGTACTGCCCTTTCTTGGACAAGCATCCCACTTATGATTAACCCCTATTGCAAGCATCCGCAACTACAAAAGAAGTATTAAGGTAAAACTAACCATAGCATGAAACATATGGATCCAAATCAGCCCCTTACGAAGCAACACATAGACTAGGGTTTAAGCTTCTGTCACTCTAGCAACCCATCATCTACTTATTACTTCCCAATGCCTTCCTCTAGGCCCAAATAATGGTGAAGTGTCATGTAGTCGATGTTCATATAACACCACTAGAGGAGAGACAACATACATCTCATCAAAATATCGAACGAATACCAAATTCACATGACTACTAATAGCAAGACTTCACCCATGTCCTCAGGAACAAAAGTAACTACTCACAAAGCATATTCATGTTCATAATCAAAGTGGTATTAATATGCATTAAGGATTTGAACATATGATCTTCCACAAAATAAACCAACTAGCATCAACTACAAGGAGTAATCAACACTAATAGAAACCCACAGGTACCAATCTGAGGTTTTGGTTCAAAGATTGGATATAAGAGATGAACTAGGGTTTGAGAGGAGATGGTGCTGGTGAAGATGTTGATGGAGATTGACCCTCTCCCGTTGAGAGGATTGTTGGTGATGATGATGGTGATGATTTCCCCCTCCCGGAGGGAAGTTTCCTCGGCAGAACAGCTCTGCCGGAGCCCTCGATTGGTTCCGCCTCGTGGCGGCGGAGTTTCGTCCCGTAAGCTTTCTTATGATTTTTTCCAGGGTAAAAGACTTCATATAGCAGAAGATGGGCACCATAGGGCTGCCAGGTGGCCCACAAGGCAGGGGGCGCGCCCAGGGGGTAGGGCGCACCCCCACCGTCGTGGATGGTGGGTGGCCCCCCTCAGGTATTTCTTCCGATGAATATTTATCATTAATTCCAAAAATGACTTTCGTGGAGTTTCAGCACTTTTGGAGCTGTGTAGAATAGGTCTCCAATATTTACTCCTTTTCCAGCCCAGAATCCCAGCTGTCGGCATTCTCCCTCTTCATGTAAACCTTGTAAAATAAGAGAGAATAGCCATAAGTATTATGACATAACGTGTAATAACAACCCATAATGCAATAAATATCGATATAAAAGCATGATGCAAAATGGATGTATCACCAACCCGTGCGGAGGCCAGCATGCGTCCGGCCCGTCCGGCGGAGCGGCGGCCAACTGGCTCATCACCGGCACCACTGACGAACACGCATCAATACTGTTTGAAGTAATGTTCGGGAAAAATAATGATTTGAGGGGGAATAACAGGATAGAAGGTCAGATGTGGGTCCCTCATGTCAACGGTCAAACAAAATGTGTTGGTTTAAGGTGCCTCGTCAGCACGGACGTGTGGGCCAACCCTGTCATAAATGGGTTTAAACGAGCCAAATCGGTACTAGGTAGTAGTTTTTGGTGTGGATTAAGAAATTTTGGGTATGTTTTTGCTATTTTTTGTACAATAGGTTCTTCCTAGGGCTGGTTGAAAGTGGTAGTTTTTTGTTAAATACTCTACATATTGTAAGTAGGAGTGAAAGTTAAGCTTTGGAAGGGAATAAGCAAGGCTAGTTACATAGTGCATATGTGTACATGATTAAAAGTAAATATCAACCATGAGTGACTAATATCTTGATGGAAAACTCGAAACTATGGAAATACTAGGATTTTTTTGCATGGTTGGAAATACTAGCAATGTTCATGTGCGTTGCAATGGATCATAATTAGAATAATACTTATTCACAAACTTGATACAAAACACTCTAATTTTGATATACATATATCACTAGAAATATATTATGTTTCAATTAGAATATATTCCTTGGGCTGTTTTGGTGAGGTCAGGGAGGGATGTGGTTGGTTTTAAGATACTAATTATGGGTTTTCTGCAAATTGGTAGACAAGTGGGATGTTGGTGAGAAAAGGCAACAACTTACCTCATAATCATTAGATGTAGATCTAATGGTCAGAAACGACGGATGGCAGACACACCATCATCACCAACTTAGTCTTCTGTAGGAGTACTAGCAAGATCCATGCATTGCACGGAACATCAATATGCATTTTTTTATAAAACACTGTGATTGACCCATGCGGGAGTAATCCCATGTGTGAAAACTATTGATATCTCAAGAAATAGGAGATAAGGTGAAGAGGAGTGGGGCGTGGTGGTGATTGGTGGTCGGACTGAGCGTAGGCATGGGGATTGACAACACCAGCAGCGGCCACCAGGCCAGTTTGTTCCAGAGGCTTCCTTTCGTAATTGCTCAATAATGAGGTTGTTGGAGATAAGGATGAACGAGGGAAGGCCTTGTCTGAAAATGTGGAGAGGGGTGCGGGTATCTTTTAGTTTAATTTCCATCTGTCAGATATAGATCGGATGGTCTATATTGCAAGATAGCATGCGTACCATCATCACCAACTCGGTTTTTTATAAGAGAAGAAATATAAGTATGGAGATACAAACATATTATCGATACTTGTTTCCGTAAACTAGCATCTACATTCTATTCAACGCCTCAGCATGTGGGGCCTTAGCACAATGACTTCTCGACTATGTAAAACAAAGGTTTTCCCGTCGCCGATAAGGAGGGGGTGACGGCGACGCGCTTTTTGGCTTGCTCTAGTCCTAGTAGTCATACTAGGTGGTCTAAGCACGTGTAGATTTATTCTTTTTCACGTCTCGTGTTCGCCGTACTGCCACGACTGTTGATGAATAGACGGTAAGTTATTCACGAGGAAACCCTTGTTGAGCATGTTTGCAAGAGAGAGAGAGAGACAGTGTGTGTGTGATATGTCTAGAGACTGAGGCAATGATGACATATTTTTTGTGTCTATGTGTGTGGAGGATAGAGAGAGACATGTACATGGGGCTTTGTGTTGTGTAACATGGAGACACATATACATAATTAGAGAGTGAGTGTGTGAGATACACATGCGGACATGGGTAGAGATGAGGATCCATATAAATGGGTGTTTGTGCATGTCTGTGTGTGTTTGTGCACGCGTTTGTGTGTGAGAGGGAATATGTGTATGTGGAGTAGAGAGACCACTAATGATGTAAACCTAGTATAAGGGAAGGGGAATGGTGTGACATGTGTAGTAGCGGGATAGCATGGGTGCGGGCGGGGGGAGAAGACTATTTGGAAGAGACATCGAGTGTGTGTGGGAGAGGGGTGTGAGAGCGAGAGCGAGAGAGAGAGAGAGAGCTAGCGATGGGGAGAGAGAGAGGGGAAGAGAGGGGTCATTTGTGTCCATAAATGGCGTATAGATAGGGAGACAATGTTGATGTTGTTCGAAATTGGCCTATGTACGGAGATGCAAGGGAAGCGAGTCATCGTGTGTGTGTGATAGGGACTTCATGAGAGATCTAGAATAGATGGTGTAGAGAACAATGTGCGAGATTGAGAACGATGATACATTAGGGAGCTATGGAAAGAGTCACGACATATATGTATACAGGGAAGGAGTTGGGGCGGGTTCGCATGTGGGATAGATAGGAAGAGGAGAGTGGTGCACAAGGAGACAAAGTGTGCTTGTTTGTAGTGGGGGTGGTGTGTGAGGTGAGTGTGCGAGAACCACATAACTAGGGAGATAGACGTTTTGGGGCGACGTTTTGTGTGTATGGGAAAGATACACTCTACATAGTGTGTGTGCTTGGGAAAGAGAGATGCCGGGAGACCTAGAGAGTGGGGGAAGAGATGTGTGCATGCCCGAGAGACAAAGTGATAGAGATCTATATTGGGGTCCAGACTTTAGAAGAGAGAGGGGTGTTAATGTGCTCGTGTGTTGGTGTTTGGGGGAGAGAACGACTTTTGTATGTGTGTGTGGGGAGGCAACGAGGGGGGGGGGGTGGCTTCAGATAAAGAGTGAGGTGTCTATATTCGAGGGACTTTAGCGTAATTGAGATATACATGGTCAATAGTGTGTGCACTCATGGTTGATTAATTTCTTTCACAGTTTGGACTATGAGATAACGATACTTTTGAACATGCGTGATATACCTTGATGTACCAGAATTGCAAACCTAAGATTGGAATTTTCGAATTAGACTCCATCATTAGCTTTTGTAATTCATTTAAACGGAGGTACATTTTTTAAACCCGGATTTCGTGATTTCAAACTCATATATCAAACCTAGAGATATACACATACGGTCATTTTCAAACTTTATAATCATCCACTTTATTCATACACCTACACATTTTTGCTTTTGTCATCATATTTAGGATAAACACATTTTGAATTTCATTTGAATTGGACTGTATGATGGTATTTGCTTGTACTAGCTCAATGATCCATATTTGAATTGAATGGACAATCTAAGTTTCGAGTTGGAGACATTGATTTTCAAAACTTGCCCTTTTTTTGCGTGCAAAACAAACAAATTCTCGGCCGTGATATCATAGTCAGCCGTACAAGAGCAGAATATAATTTCAGGCACCAAAAGCTTTCAAACTTCCCGCTCACATTGAAATATCTCGCGCCCGAAAGTTTAGCCCTGCGATATTCCTGTTTTACCCCTGCCACAAGAACGGAAAAGGGTTGCTTTGGTAACTCCACTGTTTTCCCCTCTTTGCCCCCAACATTCTTCCCCAGAGCTCCTCCCCTTCCCCTCCCCGACTCCCCCAACCACGGCAAGCCGCCGAATCTAGTTCTTCGCCACAATGGTGGACCTCACACCCCGCCGGATCTACCTTCTACACCTTGGAACCCCCAACTGCCAACTCACCACTTCATCGGAGCCACTTCAGCAACTGACTTGTCCATCGCTCTAGATCTCCTTAACCGCCATCATGGTCCACCGCACCGGATCTGCTTAACCGGCGCCCTCGTCCACCACAGTGTAGGCCCTTCACTGACTCCCTCGTCCGCCCCATCGCTGGCCCTTCATACAAGCCCTCGTCCGCCGCAACAGATCCGCCTCACCGAAAGCACTGTACAACGCGCCCACTGAAGCCTTCGTCCACTGCACCGGACCCGCTCCACGGACGCCATATTCAACTCCACTGGCCCTGCTTTACCGACTCCGCAGCCTCATCAGGTTATTTCGATTTGTACTCCTTCGGTTTTTCTCTTTATCGTGCAACTATTCACTTACCACAAATGAGCTTTCTTGTATGTCAACAGGCGCTGCAACCGTAGCACCGGAGCCGCTTCAGCGACGGTGACAACCGGCCCAAACTCAACCGCAACACGAGCACCATCGACGATCCTTAGCTATCAAGTATGACAGCGATACCCATACGCCACCGAGAATCAGGTACTATTATCCAACGGCCGACGCATACGTTCACTTTGTTAGCATAAGCACCGCACCTTTGAATTTCTTCAGGGCATCATTCAATTTTTCACGAGATGTGTTATTCTGCTTGCACCTGTAGGGCCATACTTCTGGCAGTGAACGTGTTACATGTGCTAAATTACATACCAATGCACATATAGTTAATATGCTTTAGTTTTGTCCTAAGTATTACTGTACTTTCTAGATATCACTGCCTACTATTTTACTTCTTGCATGGTATATTTATGATAATGGTGTTGTTCTGATGCCACCTGTTGGTTCCATCAGACTGCTTAATGTTCTTATGCTTAATTACACATCAGCAAACTAGCATGTGGTTCCGCTGCTTTTTGTTTGTTTTACCCTACATTTTCTGATGCTAGCTATTACATCACTGCTCCGAGCCTCTATTCATTACTTGTTTGTGTGTTCTTGATCTTCCCAAATTGCATGACTAATTTGATGCTTCTATTAATTATGGAGATGCCAACCCCATCAAGAAAAATATTTGTTCTTTTGGGGCTGGCACCTCGAACAAGCATAAAAATAGAGGGAAGCAGATATATTGTCGTGTATGCACACACCCTTCTTTCATTAGTTTAGGTGAACCATTGATGATCAATTTGGACCAGTGCATGCGATCAAAATTAATTTTACCTAAATAGAGGGTGCAAAATAAACTACAACAACCACGGGATGCTGACGATATCTTCAAAGAACATTGCAACAACATCGAGGCTTCACAGCAACATATGGTAAGCCAGTCTATTTTAGTACATGTGAAATGTAATGTGAGTGGGCTGCTTTCTTGGCTTGTGCCCTCAACCTGTAATCCTACAGAATTACAAATAGTTAAGTTGTCTGCTTTGCTGTATTGCTTGATTCGAATGCTTGTTTGTTACTTGTTACACTATACCTGAGTTGGCCAATATGTCAGCAGTGCCTGCTGTACTATCGTAAAGAAATGCATGCCTAGTTCATTTGAGTCCTTGACTTTTCCTCTGAGCTTCATCACAAGACTGTCTTCGTAGTCTATTGAGGCCACACTGTTAAGTGCTTTCTCAGATTATTTCAACTGCTTAGATGCCTTGGCAACTTAAATATAGCGGTGGTACACTCCCTTTCAACTAGGGATGTCAACTGGGTCCCATTTAATCCCGATTAAAGTCCACTAGTGGTATGATAGTTCAAAAGAGTTTTTGTGTTTTCAGGAAAATGAACTAGGGACCTAGCAAAAACTAACTAGATGGGACTGGTGGATGTCGTTTATTTTCCACTTACATCCCTAGTTTCATCTTACCATTTTAATTTCTTTTCGGCTGATGCTGCTTCGAACCATTTAAATATAGCTTGCCATGCTCGGCAATAATTTGTATGTCGTTTACCATGTAAGCTTACTGCCTGGATCATGCGATAACTATCTCTTACTTATGTCCAGCGGAAACCTTTCAAGATGTCGTTCACACATAGGACACAATGTACGACCCCAGAATCTATTTGTGGAAGCAGTGCACCATCCATGTTACCAGATGGTAGCAGTTCAGAGGCAACACCGCAGGAGAGCAGTCTGAGCTCAGATATTATAGTTCTTGAGGCTCTACTAGAGGCAGAAAGAGATGGTGTGGCTGCCATGAATGAGGTAATCTTTATCTTGAGGCTGGAAATTATGGAATTAGCAGCACGCATTATGCAAGCAACCCAAGAATTGGAGGAAGTAAGAATGTTGCATTTGATGATGGAGGAGGTCCTGTTGTTTCTGCTATCTGAAGCCCAGGGTAATCCCGGTTCTACTTTAGATACCAGTTGAATTGTCATTAGATTATTGTACTTGCATGTTGTGTCATGTCTCTGAATGGATTATGTTGTAAGACCCCCTATGTTGTCCATGTGTTGTAATGACCCAAATTTTTTAGGCAAGGTAATCCTCAGTACTTGTATGATTGACATAAGGTGAACTGTTTTTCATGTGAGCATATTGTATTGGATGAAATAACTGTTTGACTCAAAGTGTATCCAACCTACTGAATTCGAAGATCACGGCATTTCTAAATCATAATCATATATAAAGGTGGAATAAATCTTTGTTGTGGTTTTGAAGAAATAAATAACAAAATGTAGAATTATCTGTGGATATTCGTAATCGAATACAAATTGGATTTGAATTTAGTTTGCTAGGGCCCAGGGCAAACGTGAATGCTAATTCTCCCAAGTTTTGAACGAAGCGGCTAAACACCCACTATAATTTGTGGGCTGCCCGAAGCAAGTGTTTGCAAGATGGAAATTATTGTCTACCCCTGACACTTGACATCCTTATCGACCGGATTTACACTGCTGTCGATAGGGGTAGACTAGTAACTTCAATCAAACGTGACACGACAACCTCTGAGCCCATCAAGACACAGTGGGCGCCAAACATGGGCGGCAAAACACATTTGATTGAAGGTCGTCCGAAAGACATGTGTCTCTCCCTCCATTTCCCCATTCATACATGGTGGGTGGCAAAACAAACTCTCCTCGTCCGAAATTGATGTAGGCTAATATTTTAAATACGGATAGATGTGTAACTTCCCTCAAACGTGACACAACCGCCCCACCTGTCAGCCCCGTTCATACACCGTGGGCAGGAAAACACCCTCTCCTCGCCCGAAATAGTTACCGGCAAATATTTGGGAGATGCGAGATTACCGTCCTATCCCCAACCGACGTGATGTCCGATATTTTAAATGGGGGATAAGTTCATAAGTTTCCCACATTTCATAGAAGCGCGTCCCAAAGTTTGAGATCCCCCCTCCCCTCCATTTCCCCATTCATACACCCTCGGCACCACGACAACCTCCCCATTGCGGCCAGCCTCCTCCGTCCGCCACCCCTACCCCGCTGTCCACTGCAAGAGATGGACGTCTCTCATCCACGGCACTGGACCAGGATCCTTTCATCTCGTCCTCTTGCTTCATCGGCGCCGTCGTCCACCTTGCTGTTGCCGCTCCTATGACCGCCTCGTCCACGGCAACAGGATTTATCCTCCGACCCGGCTGTCTGCCGTCTAAAGTCTTCTTCCCCGCCGCCGACAACCATCACACCCGCATCACCCTCAATGTATTAGCAGAGGCCTACACGGCATCGCAAGAGAGGTTGTACTCTTCCATATGTGCTTAAGTTATTGATCTCACCCGGAAAATAGATCGTAATTTGTTTACTGTACTTTTCTTGTCTGTACCAAATCGTAGAGGCTAGTTGAAAGCAAACATTGGTTGCGAAGTAGCTTTGTCCGGTTTGCACCTTCAGATCCGCCATGGCACGGGCACTATACTCGTAAAGCTTATGGTTTCTCCCCTTTATATTCACTACCATCATCTTAGGTGCTTCATGTCGTGCTAGCACTGCTCCTCAAGACCTCAACCCAAAGCTTACATGTTGAAATACGAATATGATATGATGCTCATATCACTAAAACAGAGAACGTTTAATTGGTCACCTAATGTTCCTATATTCATTTTGAAAAGCATGTGCGCCACCCACTGTCCAGCTAGTTCCACTTTCCTGATATTACTCTTGATGCTTAGGGTTTCCCCCTTTTATCCTCTCTACTATGATTTGCGTAGGTGCTTTCTGTCGTACTAGCATTAGTCCACCCTTCAAGCTAAACACCACAACACTCAAAATTCGAAAGCTTAGTTGTTCAAATATGATTGTGATATGATACTGATATTAGTTAACACACACATTTAATTGGTTAGCTAAAGGTCCCACTTGAGTTTCCAAATGCATGTCGCGACATATAGAGAGACATCAGAATTGCATTTCTTTGTCACTTGTTAACTATACTTTCTTGTCCATACCAAATCTTAGTTGTTATTTTATACGTCCATTTTGCATCATGCTTTTATATCGATATTTATTGCATTATGGGATGTTATTACACATTATGTCACAATACTTATGGCTATTCTCTCATTTTACAAGGTTTACATGAAGAGGGAGAATGCCGACAGCTGGGATTATGGGCTGGAAAAGGAGTAAATATTGGAGACCTATTCTGCAGCTCCAAAAGTCCTGAAACTCCATGAAAGTCATTTTTGGAATTAATGATACATATTCAGTGGAAGAAATACCTGAGGGGGCCACCCACTGTCCACGAGGGTGGGGGGCGCGCCCTACCCCCCTGGCCGCGCCCCCTGCCTCATTGGACACCTGGCAGCCCTCCGGTGCCCATCTTCTGCTATATGAAGTCTTTTACCCTGGAAAAAATCATAAGCAAGCTTATGGGACGAAACTCCACTGCCACGAGGCGGAACCTTGGCGGAACCAATCTAGGGCTCCGGCGGAGCTGTTCTGCTGGGGAAACTTCCCTCCAGGAGGGGGAGATCATCACGATCGTCATCACCAACGATCCTCTCATTGGGAGGGGGTCAATCTCCATCGAAATCTTCACCAGCACCATCTCCTCTCAAACCCTAGTTCATCTCTTGTATCCAATCTTTGAACCAAACAGATTGGTACCTGTGGGTTGCTAGTAGTGTTGATTACTCCTTGTAGTTGATGCTAGTTGGTTTATTTGGTGGAAGATCATATGTTCAGGTGCTTAATACATATTAATACCCCTCTGATTATGAACATGAATATGCTTTGTGAGTAGTTACGTTTGTTCCTGAGGACATGTGTGAAGTCTTGCTATTAGTAGTCATGTGAATTTGGTATTCGTTCGATATTTTGATGGGATGTATGTTGTCTCCCCTCTAGTGGTGTTATGTGAACGTCGACTACATGACACTTCACCATTATTTGGGCCTAGAGGAAGGCATTGGGAAGTAATAAGTAGATGATGGGTTGATAGAGTGACAGAAGCTTAAACCGTAGTTTATGCGTTGCTTCGTAAGGGGCTGATTTGGATCCATATGTTTCATGCTATGGTTAGGTTTACCTTAATACTTCTTTTGTAGTTGCGGATGCTTGCACTAGGGGTTAATCATAAGTGGGATGCTTGTCCAAGAAAGGGCAGTACCCAAGCACCGGTCCACTACATATCAAATTATCAAAGTGACGAACGCGAATCATATGAGCGTGATGAAAACTAGCTTAACGATAATTCCCATGTGTCCTCGGGAGCACTTTTCTCATTATAAAATTTGTCCAGGCTCGTCCTTTGCTACAAAAAGGATTGGGCCACCTTGCTGCACCTTATTTACTTTCATTGCTTGTTACCCGTTACAAATTATCTTATCACAAAACTATCTGTTACCTATAATTTCAGTGCTTGCAAAGAATACCTTACTGAAAACCGCTTGCCATTTCCTTCTGCTCCTCGTTGCGTTCGACACTCTTACTTATCGAAAGGACTACGATAGATCCCCTACACTTGTGGGTCATCAAGACTCTTTTCTGGCGCTCATGCCGGGGAGTGAAGCACCTTTGGTGAGTGGAACTTGGTAAGGAAACATTTATATAGTGTGCTAAAATTTACTGTCACTTGTTACTATGGAAACTAATCCTTTGAGGGGCTTGTTCGGGGTATCTTCACCCCGACCAATAGAGCAAGGAGTTGCTCCTCAACCTACTAAAAATGTTTACTTTGAAATTCCTTCGGGTAGGGTAGAGAAACTGCTAGCTAATCCCTTTGTAGGAGATGGAACATTGCATCCCGATTTACACCTTATCTATGTGGATGAAGTTTGGATTATTTAAGCTTGCAGGTATGCCCGATGATGTTGTCAAGAAGAAGGTCTTCCCTTTATCTTTGAAGGGAGATGCATTGACATGGTATTGGCTATGTGATGATATGGGATCTTGGGACTATAAATGATTGAAATTGGAATTTCACCAGAAGTTTTATCCTATGCATCTTGTTCATCATGATTGTAATTATATATATAATTTTTGGCCTCACGAAGGAGAAAGCATCGCTGAAGCTTGGGGGAGGCTTAAGTCAATGTTATATTTGTGCCCGCTCTAAAGAGAAATGATTATTCAAAAAATTTATGCTCAGCTTTCTCTAAATAATCGCACCATGCTCGATACTTGTGATGGTTCTTATATGATGAAGACTATTGAATTCAAGTGGGATTTATTGGAAAGAATTAAACGCAACTCTGAAGGTTGTGATTCTGACGATGGTAAGGAGTCAGGTATGACAACTAAGTTTGATTGTGTTAAATCTTTTATGGATACCGATGCTTTTCGTGGATTTAGCACTAAATATGGACTTGACTCTGAGATAGTAGCTTCCTTTTGTGAATTATTTGCTACTCATGTTGATCTCCCTATGGAGAAGTGGTTTACATGTAATCCTCCCACTGAAGTAAAAGTAGTTGCACCTGTTACAGTTGAAGAAAAGACTATCACTTATAATGATCATATTGTTCCTACTAGTTATGTGTTGAGAAACCACATTTCCCTGTTAGGATAAATGATCATGCTAAAGCTTCAACTATGGTTCGGAAGAGTAATACTAGAACATATACACCACCTGAGCAAATTAAAGTTGAACCAAGTATTGCTATGGTTAAAGATCTCTTGGCCGATAATATTGATGGGCATGTTATTTATTTCTGTGATGAAGCTGCTAGAATTGCTAGACCTGATGCTAAGAAACACAGAACTGTTGTAGGCATGCCTGTTATTTCTGGTAAAATAGGAGATCATTGTTATCATGGCTTATGTGATATGGGTGCTAGTGCCAGTGCAATACCTTTTTCCTTATATGAAGAAATTATGCATGATATTGCACCTGCTAAGGTAGAAGAAATTGATTACAATTAAGCTTGCAAATAGAGATACCATTTCACCAATTGGGATTGTTAGAGATGTTGAAGTCTTGTGTGGCAAAGTTAAATATCCTGCTAATTTTCTTGTTCTTGGTTCCCCATAAGATAGCTTTTGTCCCATTATATTTGGTAGACCCTTCTTGAATACTGTTAATTCTAAGATTGATTGCGAAAATGATGTTTTACTATTGGCTTGGGGATATGACACATGAGTTTAATTTTGCTAAATTTCGTAGACAACCAAATGATAAAGAATTGCCTAGTAAGGATGAAATTATTGGTCTTGCTTCTATTGCCGTGCCTCCTAATGATCATTTAGAACAATATTTGCTAGACCATGAAAATGATCTGTTTATGAATGAAAGAAGGGAGATAGATGAAGTATTCTTTGAACTGGGTCCTATTTTGAAACACAACTTGCCTGTTGAAATCCTAGGGGATCCTCCTCCACCCAAGGGTGATCCCATGTTTGAGCTTAAACCTTTACCTGATACTCTTAAGTATGCTTATATTGAGGAAAAGAAGATATATCCTGTTATTATTAGTGCTAACCTTTCAGAGCAAGAAGAGGAAAGATTATTGAAAACTCTGAAGAAGCACCGTGCTGCTATTGGATATACTCTTGATGATCTTAAGGACATTAGTCCCACTTTATGCCAACACAAAATAAATTTGGAGGAAGACGCCAAACCAGTTATTGATCACCAACGACGATTAAATCCTAAGATGAAAGAAGTGGTAAGAAAGGAAATACTAAAGCTCCTTGAGGAAGGTATAATTTATCCCATTGCTGATAGTCAGTGGGTAAGTCATGTCCATTGTGTCCCTAAGAAGGGAGGTATTACTGTCGTTCCTAATGACAAAGATGAATTGATCCTGCAAAGAATTATTACAGGTTATAGGATGGTAATTTATTTCCATAAATTAAATAAAGCTACTAAGAAGGATCATTACCCTT
Organism: Triticum dicoccoides; assembly: GCF_002162155.2. Classification (NCBI taxonomy): domain Eukaryota; kingdom Viridiplantae; phylum Streptophyta; class Magnoliopsida; order Poales; family Poaceae; genus Triticum; species Triticum dicoccoides. Next base: position 259,872,630 of record NC_041393.1, read on the forward strand.
TACCTTTTATTGATCAAGTGCTAGAAAGACTATCCAAACATACACATTTTTGCTTTTTAGATGGTTACTCTGGTTTCTCTCAAATACCTATATCAGCGGATGATCAAGAAAAGACTACTTTTACTTGCCCTTTCGGTACTTTTGCTTATAGACGCATGCCTTTTGGTTTATGTAATGCACCTGCTACCTTTCAAAGATGCATGAAGGCTATATTCTCTCACTTTTGTGAAAAGATTTGTGAGGTATTCATGGATGATTTCTCCGTTTATGGATCCTCTTCTGATGATTGTTTGAGCAACCTTGAACGAGTTTTGCAGATATGCGAATATACTAGTCTTATATTGAATTGGGAGAAGTGCCACTTTATGGTTAATGAAGACATTGTCTTGGGGCATAAAATTTCTGAAAGAGGTATTGAAGTTGATAGAGCTAAAGTTGATGCTATTGAAAAGATGTCGTGTCCCAAGGACATTAGAGGTATAAGAAGTTTCCTTGGTCATGCCGGTTTTTATAGGAGGTTCATTAAGGACTTTCCTAAAATCTCTAGGCCTCTGACTAATTTATTGCAAAAAGATATTCCTTTTGTGTTCGATGATGATTGTGTAGAAGCATTTGAAATACTTAAGAATGCTTTGATTTCCGCACCTATTGTTCAGCCACCTGATTGGAATTTACCCTTTGAAATTATGTGTGATGCTAGCGATTATGCTGTAGGTGCTGTTCTAGGACAAAGAGTTGATAAGAAACTAAATGTTATTCAATATGCTAGTAAAACTGAAAGTGCGTTACGTCAACTAGAGGGGGGGGTGAATAGGCGATTTTTATGAATTCTTCACTGAGGAGTTTCAGGATGAGGAAATTCCAAAGCGAAGAACTACTTGCAGCGGAATAAGTACTCAGGTATAAGCAAAACAGAGTAACGACATAGTCATCATGATGAAATGAAAGACAAACACAGAGTACAGAAAGCGTAAACACAGGATAAGTAGGGTGAAGACAAACTGACTGAAGAAATAGGATCGAGGAATTTGAGAAAGTCTTCAGTCAAAGTCTTCAAACAATAATGATCAGGTTCATCAACACATAACTGAGGAAATGAAAGGGTTGAGGAAATAGAACCACTTGGCTTGGTGAAGACAATGATTTGGTAGACCAGTTCCAATTGCTGTGATAGTTGTACGTCTAGTTGGAGTGGCTGAGTATTTAAACTCGAGGACACACAGTCCCGGACACACAGTCCTCACCATAGTCTCCTTGAGCTAAGATCACACAGACCTCGCCCAATAGTAGTGGTAAGTCTTCACAGGTGACTTCCAAACCTTCACAGACTTGGTCTCTCGGTAATCCACAATTCCTCTTGGATGCTCAGACCATGACGCCTAACCGTCTGTAGGATACACAGTCCTCAAAGGTAACAAGCATCGGTTCCAAATAGGAACAATCTCTTCAGTGATGCTCAATCAGTTTGGGGTTTGTAGATTTGGGTTTGGGATTTGGGTTTTCCTCACTTGATGATTTTCGCTCAAAGTCCTTGGAGGATGGGATGCTCTCAAATGACAAGTGTCAGTTTCTCTCGGAGCAGCCAACCAGCTAGTGGTTGTAGGGGATGGCTATTTATAGCCTAGGGAGCAGCCCGACATGATAAGACATAAATGCCCTTGGCTGGTATGACCGTTAGGTGGTAGGATATTTTGGGATAGCTGGCGCGCGGCTCAGCAACGGTCGGATATTTGAGGTTCGAATTCCTCAAGGCTATCATGTTCCTCACTATGTAGGCAATCCGCACGGGCGAATTCCTAACTCCTCAGTTAGAACAAATTCCTCAAAGATCAGAAGATCTTCATCTCTGTCACTGAAGAAATTGACTGAACTGATATGAAATTTGCAATGGCTTCACTCGAAGGATTGGGTAGGTGTAGGATTTTGAGATGAGCAACACTTGGAAATTAGTTTCCTTAGTATTACCTCAACCCCCTTTATAGTACGGTGTTTCCTATGACTCAAGAAGAAGAAAATGAAACTACGAAAACAAAAGTCTTCATGCTTCAAATTCCTCGCATGAATACCGAAGTCTTCAGATCACACCAATTTCTTCACTTTCAAAGTCTTTAGGAGAACCAAAGTCTTCAGCCGAAGACATTCATTTTTAGGGGTCGACTTTCATTGTAAATATCAAACTCCTCATTGACTTATAGAGCCTATGTACACTCACAAACATATTAGTCCCGTAACCTATAAGTCTTCAATACACCAAAATCACTATGGGGCACTAGATGCACTTACAATCTCCCCCTTTTTGGTGATTGATGACAATATAGGTTAAGTTTTCAACGGGGATAAACATATGAATTTAAAGTACTCAATATTGAGGAATTTGATTGCAAGATATAGAAGAACTCCCCCTGAAGATGTGCATAGTGAGGAATTTTCTTTTGAAGCAATGCACATTTGAAGAGTAGAATCATGGAGATCTCCCCCTATATCTTGTAATTCATACACGGATTTAACATATGAAATGAAGAATTTGAAATGCATGATGAAATATGGTGATTAATGTAATTCAGCATGCGTGCATACCATTAATGAGGAAATATCATGCAGAAAAATAGAGCAAAAAGTATCAGGTCACCATCGGACTTAAGTTTACAACTCAATCAACAAAAGCTTCAGAAGAGCGAGAGTTGCAACTTAACAAAAAAACGCCCATATATATAGACCCACTTGAAGACTAACTCAAATTTCTCCCCCTTTGTCATCAAATGACCAAAAGGGACGAAAAGTGAGGACTAACGCCCCTGAAGAATTTCTTCACGAAGTCGATGGAGGACCGTCGGCGTTGTTGGGGTCGTTTGTTGGAGAAGGGCCTGCCACAGTGTCGTCCAGATCTTCATTTTCATCAGTATCATGGGATGAGGAATATGAATTGGGCACCAGAGGAGGAACATCAACTTTCTTGATTTTCTTTGGTGGGGGCTTAGACCAGCCGATGTCCTGCTTGAAGCCCATTTGCTTGAGATCCTCGTCACCATAGAGATGAGACAGAATCGCCCATGTGCGATCGAAAACTTCATTGAAGTAGTAATGGTTCTTCTTCACTGAATTATAGGTGGCAGTCATGTTGTGAAGAATTGAACCGAACTGACATTTTACCCATTTGTGATTGCGATCCACCTTTTGATGAAGACTGTGGAGAAGCTCACGATCAGTCATCACCCTTGGAGCTATTGCCTGAGGACTTCTCTTTGAGGCATTAGCGGCAGAATCATGAGTAGCAGAGTCATCATTGGTGGAGTATGAAGCAGCTTTGCGAAATTGTCCATCGAATGGTCGAATGCCCTCATCAGTAACAGCAGTGGCCTTGCCCTTTTCATCAGCTGAGGAAAATGTCCGTTTGTGGACTTGAATTGGGGGCAAGTAGATGCCATGGTTGAGTGTATCAGCTTTGTAGTTGAGTGAAGACCTTGATCTGAGGAATCTCATAATCCAGGGAGCATAAGGCTTCAACTCAAATGGGGACATCACAACGTTTTCCAAAGTCCTCATGAAGAAATCATGATAGTTCACGGGAATACCGTGCATGTTGTTGAAAAGAAGATTCTTCATGATGCCAATGACTTCTTCATCATTTGAGTCGTGGCCTTTGATTGGACTCAATGTCTTCGTCAGAATCCGATAGACTATCCTTGGCACATATTGCAATTCCTTCATAAGGAGTTTGATCCTTGCGGCTTGTCCAGGCTTCAATGGCTTCATCAGCACTTGCATGAAATGATCTAACAGCTCAGTTTCAGAGTAGATGAGACGTGCACCTTCTGGGGGAGGACTGACAGGCATGGCACGAAGCAATTCAGTGGCTGGTGCCTTATAGTGTGTGTTCTCTGTCATCCAGTCCAACACCCATGAGTTCACATCTTCAGCATTGCCGGTGATGTGCAACATCACATAGAATTGAAGAATGAGTTCTTCATTCCAATCGCAAATGTCAGTGCAGAAATTGAGTAGGCCAGCATCATGAATGGCAGCGAGGACTGGCGTGAAGCAAGGCAGTGATTCCATATCCAAGTGAGGAATATGCTCATGGTCGAAGACTTATCCTTGTTGAATAGCACTAAAGAATAGAAATTAGCTTGACTAGCTGTCCAGAAGCGCTTCCTCCTCAGACGAGCAGAATCATATGGATTGTAATCAGTGAAGAATACATGCTCATTGAAGAAGGCATCAACCTTGAACTTCCGAGTTTTGGAGAATGGATTCTTCAGCTGTGGCTGAGAGTGTCAGTGGTTTGAAGAATAACTTCTGGAATGTCACTTTCTGGAGCCGCAGGCTGAGGAATATCAGCTTCTGCTTCAGTAGCAGCCTGGGCCTCCATTTCTTCAGCAGCATTTTCATCAGCACTGGTGGCTGGAATTTCTTCATGAATGGAAGGGGCAGTGTGTATTTCTTCAGAGCCCATCTGAACTTCTGTTGGTGCTGGGGACTGAGGAATTTGCTGTAGTGGAGTGAACAGAGGAGAGTTGGGGTGTTGACTATCCCAAAAATCATCGTTCATCATTGGAGTGGTGCAGCCAATGTCCACATCCTCATCCACTTCCATTTCTTCAACGCCGACCTCTTTAGCAGTAAACTGAGGCATTGGTGATGATACCCGAGGAGTTGAAGTGAAAGTCTCAACTTCAATTTCTTCATCCATCTGCTCTGTGGAAGCAGCAGAGGGATCTTCTTCAGCAGATTCTTCACGATTCTGATATTCTTCACGAATCTGATATTCTTCACCATAAGGAACAAGTTCCTTTGATGGCATGCTTGCAAGAGGAACAACATCAATGGAGTTGTCCATTGAACCTGTCAAAATCTTCGCCTTCTTGGGGCCGAAGATTCTGTGGCAGCCGATGCTTTCCTCTTCTTTAGAGCAGCACGCTCCGCAGCTTTGGTTTTCTTCACTTCTAGAGCAGAAGGAAGAACTGGGCTTGGTGTTGGTGTAGGCGGAGCAGTGGGAGTTGGATCAATTTCTTCAGGCCCAACTGATGCAGTTGGCCTGTGATAGCTCCATTTTGCATCATGCTATTATATCGATATTTATTGCATTATGGGCTGTTATTACACATTATGTCACAATACTTATGGCTATTCTCTCTTATTTTACAAGGTTTATCAAGAAGAGGGAGAATGTCGGCAACTAGGATTCTGGCTGGAAAAGGAGCAAATATTGGAAACCAATTCTGCACAGCTCCAAAAATCCTGAAACTCCACGGAAGTTACTTTTGGAATTAATAAGAATTATTGAGCGAAGAAAATACCAGAGGGGGCCCACACCCTGGCCAGGAGGGTGGGGGCATGCCCACCCCTACTGGGCGCGCCCCCTGTCTCCTGGGCCCCCTGTTGGCCCTCCGGTGCCCCTCTTCTGCTATATGAAGCCTCTTACCCTGAAAAATGATAAGCAAGCTTACGGGACGAAACTCAGCCGCCACGCGGCGGAACCTTGGCAGAACCAATCTAGGGCTCCGACGGAGCTGTTTTGCCGAGGAAACTTCCCTCTAGGAGGGAGAAATCATCACCATCGTCATCACCAACGATCCTCTCATCGGGAGGGGGTCAATCTCCATCAACATCATCACCAGCACTTGTCAGATTTCGGGTTCCGATAGACCCTCAAGGTTTGAACTCTGGGGTGCACCCGGAGATCACACCTCCTGCCTACCCACGTCTCGTCGCCTCGCAAGGATCTAAAACTACACGAAGAACAACACAAAGGACATGAGATTTATAATGGTTCAGGCCACCATTGTGGTGTAATACCCTACTCTAGTTTGTGGTGTGGTGGATTGCCTCAGGGGCTGATGATGAACAGTACAAGGAAGAACAACCTCGCGAGGGGCTGTTCTTGGCTGGTGCGATGAACTGCTTGGGTGAGTTCAGTCGCTTCTCTTTCTCTCTAGTCTACCCAAAATCTCTCTTCCCAGTCTACCTCCCAAAATCCCCTCCTTACTCTGCGGTGGCTAGCTCTATTTATAGAGGGAGGCCCTTGGCCTCTTCCCAAATATTGAGCGGGAAGGCTGCTAACAATGGCCATTTTGAAGGGGAACATCTAGTACACTTATCCTGACTAATGTCGGTCCTCGCCTGCCAAAGACCCTGACGGTGACGCCGGCTTGGGCTCCGCGATGACCTCCATCCTGCCGTCCTGCTGGTCTTGGTCTTGTTGCACCGAAATGGTTGCCTTTGCTTGACACTCCTACCTGCGCTTGCCCCCTTTGCACCAAAGAGGAAACAAGGACTCTGCAGAGGCTAGCGCCCGCCTGGCGCCCGCCTGGCCTCGGTCGTCATGGCTTGCATCATGGGCATCTCGTGAGGTAGCCCACCTTGATCTCTCTGCCTCCTCGCGAGCCAGCCTGACGAGGCTGTGCCCGAGGAAGCCTCCTGTCGTCCGCCCCGCGAGGCTTCGCCCCTCGCGAGGGTCTTGAGCATGTGTTGATGAAGATGGGCCATACTGGGCCACTCCCTGAGCCACGCCGCAGGCCGCAGGTAGGCAAGTCTGGGCACCCCCGTTCCCAGAATGCCGACAGTAGCCCCCGGGCCCAAGGCGCGCCCGGACTTGGCTTAGCAGAGAGGCGAAGGGGAAAGTGTGAAGCGCCGCAGGCCCCATCAGCCTGCGGCCTTGGACGCTGCGTGGTGGTTGATTGGACATGGGCGCCCTGGCTCCCCCATGACGCCTCGTCAACTGCACGAATTTACAAGTCCCTGCATGCAAAACGGGTCATGATTACCTGTGATCATGGAGGCCGGCGGTTGGCGTCCCCCGGCTATATGTACGGGATGGCGCGGGCCCTTCTAGTCCATCTCTTCCTGCTACTCTCCGTCTTCTTCTTTGTCCTCGCTCCACCCTATGCCAATGGCACCGATCCGTCGGTTTTCTGCCGAAGAGAAGGGAAAGGCCCCCCTGAGAGGGTCTTGTCCTGCTTCCTCCAAAGAAATGGCTCGTCTCTTGCCGCGGAGAAGGGGGTGCTTGGCAAGAGGTGTCGAGGCCGTGGTTTGAGCGGTCGCCGCCTGGATTCCCATTGCCCTTGTACACCCGGATTGAGAGTCCTGAAGGCACAGGCGCCGAGCGGCACCGCTAGAGGCGCTGTCGCCGCCGGCGGATCACGGCGGTGCGCGTCGTTCCTCCTGGAGTTCACGCTGAGGGCTCCTCTCGTGAGCTCGTGCTTCACGCCGCCATGCCTCCTCGGTCTTGGATTCGCCTCCCTCCTTCCTTCGCCTTCGAGATCCCGCTGAGGGGGCCTATCGAGCTTTGGCTGCAGCATGCTGACTGTAGTACCCCTGCGACCGGAGCGGAGGTCGAGGTCGTCGCTCCGGGCAAGGTCTACATGACCTGTGGCTGGGGCGAGATCGCCCGGGTCTGCAGGACGGGTGGCACCTTCGTAATCCACCTTGAGTACGATGGCGCCTCCCTGATGTTCTTCAAGGTCTTCGACGCGGAGGGACACTGGCTGGAGTGCTGCCCTAAGAAAGGTGGTCGGGGCCCTGCCGTGGCAAGGACTAGGCTCGCCAATCGCTCCTCCAGCGGATCCTCAGGCGACAACGGAGGTGCCAGAGGATCCAGCGACTCCGCCGAGCTCATCACGACTCCGAAGACGAGCGACGACAGCTACGAGCCCCCGAGCTTGCGTCGCTCTCGGAGCAGGGCGGGCTCGTCAGGCCGCCGTCGCCACAGATCTGTATGGGGTTGGCGCCAGTGCCTGACGACCCACTGTTGATGATGGCGTCTCTTGCGGAGGCGCGTGTGGTTAGCACTCTTTAGGATTTGCTCCTTTTGTTTCCTGTGAGGAATCGAAGAACGCACCCCATGGGGGTTTGTAAGGTGCATGCGGTTCCATTTGTTAATATGATCCTTATCGTGAAGCGGTGCGAGATGCCCACCCCGTCTTAGCTTAGTTCCTGCTTTCGAACCTCGCGAGGACTTGATGCTCTGCGCTGACAGGTCCCGGTCCCAAGGCAGGCTTCAGCCATCGCTGGTATGCAAGGTCGCGATGTCGTGGTCAAGTCCAGGAGGTGAGTGGCCCGGGGTCCAGTAAGAGCCCCTGAGTCACGATGCTCAGGAGGTCCCCTTTAGCGCTCAAGCAGCCATCGTTCGGTGAGAAAGGAGCACGACGTTGCCAAACGGGATTGGGTCAGGTGCGAGGTCGGTGCTGCGATAGCTAGTATTTCCGGAGGATGACTTATCTCGGGGGTCAGAAGCCACTCCTTGGCGCGGTGCCGGGCCCGCGCATTGGCAGCTAAGGAGTTGCTTGGCGAGGTCCCCACGTGCCTCTTCTCTCTCGCCTTTGCTCCCCTTCGTGCTCTACGTCCTCAGGTTCCGGCCCTCGAGCGAGCTCAGCCGTCGCTAGTATGCCAGGTCGCGATGCCGTGGACAAGGCCAGGAGGTGAGGGCTGGAGAGCCAGTAAGAGTCCATGAGTCGCGATGCTCAGGTACCCCCTTTAACGTGCAAGCGGTTCGCGTGGACGAGAGCGAAGGAGACGCTGCGAAGGCCTCGCCCGACGCTGCTCCTTAAAGTGATCCTGCGAGTTCATCACGAGAAAAGCAAGAGTTTGCTGTTACAATTGCCGGCCAGCTGTTGGTTGCTCTGGGAGGGTGACGAGGCACTGAAGGCTTGGTGGGGTGGCGCCTTGCGGGGTTGCCGCGGCCACAGCTCAGCCATTCAGGTTTGTCGACGTTGCAGGGACAAACCCATGCGCAAGCATCGTGCCGTTAGGGAGCAGCTCCATCAGTTGGTGTTAATCGAGCAGGTGATTAAGTCAAGCACATTAATCATGAAGGAGCGAATCCATTTAGATAGGCGTAGAAAAAGGCGAACACCGTTGGGTCGGGCCCGAGCAACTTGGGGATGACGCAGCCCGAGGGGCGCCCCCAGTAAAGTAAGCTAAAACATGAACCAAAGGAATACATGCCACAGGGACGGACCCACGCGGCCTGGGAATGGTGCAGCCCTGGGGGGCGCTCCCAGCTGAAAATGAAACTCGAAGGATGTCACCTAATGATGTTGAAGATGGAGGGATGCTGAAGTAGCGGACGGCGTGCACTGCGGAAGCCGATCTTCACGAGCCCCCGGGCCCAGGAGCCTCGGGAGACTCCGGAGGCGCTGGCAGCTCCTCGCGGACCATCTCCATCTCCGCCAGGACTATGGAATGCCTGGCCGCTTGAGCCTCCAAGATGCTCCTCATGAGGCGCTGAAGCACAACAGCCACGTTCTGCAGGTCGTAAGTCATGCAAGCTGTGGAGTGGACCTTCGCAGCGTCCCACGCGTGAGGGCCATAGGCGCTCCTGAGAGGCGGCTCGGTTGAGTCCTGGTATGTCGATGCAGACATGCAGCCCACCATCCTTGCCTGGATGGGGAGCTACGGCGGGTAAGCGACGGCTGCCACTCATGACTCTTGACTCCTGCAGCTCCTGAATGATCTCGCTAATGAACTCCCGAGGGTTTGGCCCTCCTTGCCTTGCCCCTTCCTGAGGGAAACGTGCGTTGAAGCACGCCTCCAAGTGGTGCCCGAGCGCCTCCCTCGTGATCCTAGCAAAGTCGATGGCCCTCCAGGAGAGAGCACCCGAGCCTTGATCGAAGAGGGCGCCGGGCGTGCCTTCCTATGCGACAGAAGGAGGCTCCCCCTGAACAGGCGCGGACCCTAAGGGGCCTGCCTCCTGAGGGGTCGGACCAGGCGATGTCTTCTTCTTCTTAGGGGCAGCCTCGGGAAGCCTCCCGCTCCTATGATCCGGGTCTTCAATTGACGCGGCTTGGAAAGCACGTTCCAGAGAACACACAATGTCTCTCTCTTCACAAGGCACCGTGATGACTCCACCGCTTCCTGGCATCTCGAGGACATTGTAGCCGTGATGAGTCATGACCATGAACTTGGCCAGGGCTGGGTACCCGAGGATGGCATTGTACGGCAGGCGAATGTGAGCGACGTCGAAGTCAATGAGCTCGGTGCGGTAGTTGTAGCGCTTCCCGAAGGTAACAGGAAGGCGGACCTGCCCCATCGGAACCGTGGAACCATCAGTGACTCCTGAGAAAGGCTTGGTTAGCTGCAGCTGATTGTAGGGCACTTGGAGATTGTTGAACGTCTCGACGGATAGGACATTGAGCCCTGCTCCACCATCGATGAGGGTCCTGGTGACTTGCACATTGCTGATGATTGGGGAACAAAGCATCTGGAGGACTCCGGCTGTGGCTGCGCACTTGAGCTGATCCGCTGAGCTGAACGTGATAGCGCATGCTGACCACCTGAGAGGGCGTGTGGCCTCAAGCTTGGGGAGGACTGCATTCACTTCGCGATCAAACTGCTTGAAGATGCACTGAGAGGCCGGGGCTTGAGCGCTGCCCAAGATGCAAGTGATTGCGCGCGGCTCCTAGAGGCCTCCAGCCCCCTCGTCCTGATGATGGTCTTCATTTCTCCTCGGCTGTGGTGGCAGTGGAGGGAGGCCCGCGTTGCCTTGTGGGCGATCCTCACGAGGCTGATCCCTCCAACCTCCCTCACGAGGCGGGCCCCTCCAACCTCCCTCACGAGGCTGGTCCTGCCGGCGGTCCTCGTGAGGTCGGTCACGCCACCCTTGGCGAGGGCCACGTTCTTCCCATCGTCCTCCACCTCTTCCTCCTCCTCGGCCATAGCCCCAGTCGCTGCGCTTGGGGCGTCGGCCAGCACGCACGTCCCGCACGGCCCTAAGCTCTTGGCATTCTTTGGTGTTGCGGGTGTGGAGGTCGTGGTACACGCAGTACCGGCTGCCCTTGGATGACTCGGGCTGATCCCTGCCTCGCTTGGTGTCCGGCTCTGCCGCAAGCATGGCAGCCCCCTTGCGCTTCACGTCCTTGACCTTGGGCTTCCTCTCTTCTTGGTCGGCAGCTGGCAGCTCAAGGAGGGAAAGGCGCCCTTCCTCAGCCCTAGTGCACTTGGTCGCCAAATTGAACAGCTCCAGGGAGGTGCACAGGTCCTCATGAATCGCAAGCTCCTCCTTCATCTTGACGTCACACACGCTATTGGAGAAGACTGAGATGATGGCCTCCTCAGACACCCTGGGGATCTTCAGGCGAGCGCTGTTGAAACGCTGGATGAACTCCTGCAGGGTCTCTCCCGGTTGCTGCTTGATGTGGCGCAAGTTGCTCATCGCCGGGGGCCGGTCGCGTGTGCCTTGGAAGTTGGTGATGAATTGGGTGAGCATCTCATCCCAGGAGGAGATGGTGCTAGGAGCCAGGTTCAGGAGCCAGGTGCGGGCACCGTCCTTGAGCGCCATGGGGAACCAGTTCGCCATGACCTTCTCGTCCCCATTGGCGGCTTCAATGCCCAGCTCATAGAGCTGGAGGAACTCCGCGGGGTCAGTCGTGCCATCGTAGCGCGGGGGCAGATCTGGCTTGAACTTGCCCGGCCAGGCCACGCTGCGCATCTCGGCGGTGAAGGCACGGCAGCCTGCAGTGGCCGCGGGAGGCCTTTGGTCATGGAGAGCTTGATCTTGGAAGTCTCTATGAGCTGCCGCCAAGAGCAGCACGGGGTCTTGACGTGCTAGAGCAGGAGCGTGTTCGTGCCGGGCCGGTGCGGGGAGCACGCGGGCAGCTTCTTGGGGGCGAGGGATCTCTAGGCAACTCTTCTCTTGCTGTGCTGGCGCCAGACGGAGTGGGTTCCGCCCAGGGGCCACGCGCCTTGGGGCCAAGGCGCTTTCTTGAGGGGGAGGCGGCTGAGGTGCCCTCGGAGCTTCATTGCCCGCGCAGGGCGGGGCGCGGTGCAGTGAGAGGGATGGCGCAGGGGAGCCCCCAACAGCGCTGACGAGCTCGGTGATGCGGGCGAGCCACTCATCATAGAGGTCATCGACGGGACGGTAGTGCAGGAGCTCCCGTGCCAGGAGCAGCGCGGCGTGCGTGTCCGCAGGACCGCGACGGGCATGGGACGAGGAACCGTCTAGAGTCAGCGATGGGGTGGCGGTGCGGCCTTCTCACCGCACCGAAGGGTGCAGGGACGACGCCTGTTGCTTGTTCCCCGCCGGGCCGGTGGCGGCATTGACGGCAGGCGACAGGGAACGGTGGGGGCGCCTGCCGACGGGGGCCGTCTGGGTGACGCGAGTGGCGAGAGCGGCCCGGCGCTCGGCGCGGGCTCGACGAGCGTCTGACATGGATGCGATAGGCGGCAAAAGACGAGGCGACGGAAGGCGGATTCCGGCGCACCCCTACCTGGCACGCCAAATGTCGGATTTCGGGTTCCGGCAGACCCTCAAGGTTTGAACTCTGGGGTGCATGCGGAGATCATACCTCCTGCCTACCCACGTCTCGTCGCCTCGCAAGGATCTAAAACTACAGAAGAACATCACAAGGGACACGAGATTTATACTGGTTCAGGCCACCATTGTGGTGTAATACCCTACTCCAGTTTGTGGTGTGGTGGATTGCCTCAGGGGCTGATGATGAACAGTACAAGGAAGAACAGCCTCACGAGGGGCTGTTCTTGGCTGGTGCGATGAACTGCTTGGGTGAGGTCAGTCGCTTCTCTTTCTCTCTAGTCTACCCGAAATCTCTGTTCCCAGTCTACCTCCCAAAATCCCCTCCTTACTCTGCGGTGGCTAGCTCTATTTATAGAGGGAGGCCCTGGGCCTCTTACCAAATATTGAGCGGGAAGGGCGCCAACAATTGGCCATTTTGAAGGGGGACATCTAGTACACTTATCCTGACTAAAGTCGGTCCTGGCCTGCCAAAGACCTTGACGGTGATGCCGGCTTGGGCTCCACGATGACCTCCATCCTGCCGTCCTGCTGGTCTTGGTCTTGTTGCACCGAAATGGTTGCCTTTGCTTGACACTCCTGCCTGCGATTGCCCCCTTTGCACCAAAGAGGAAACAAGGACTCTATGCAGGCTAGCGCCCGTCTGGCGCCCGCCTGGCCTCGGTTGTCATGGCTTGCGTCATGGGCACCTTGTGAGGTACCCCGCCTTGATCTCTCCGCCTCCTCGCGAGCCAGCTTGACGAGGCTGTGCCCGAGGAAGCCTCCTGTCATCCACCCCACGAGGCTTGGCCCCTCGTGAGGGTCTTGATCATGTGTTGATGAAGATGGGCCGTATTGGGCCACTCCCTGAGCCACGCCACAGGCCGCAAGCAGGAAAGTCTGGGCACCCCCATTCCCAGAACGCCGACAGCACCATCTCCTCTCAAAATGCTAGTTCATCTCTTGTATCCAATCTTGTATCAAAACCACAAATTGGTACCTGTGGGTTGCTAGTAGTTTTGATTACTCCTTGTAGTTGATGCTAATTGGTTTACTTGGTGGAATATCATATGTTCAGATCCTTAATGCATATTAATACCCCTCTACTTATGAACATGAATATGCTTTGTGAGTAGTTACGTTTGTTCCTGAGGACATGGGTGAAGTCTTGCTATTAATAGTCATGTGAATTTGGTATTCGTTCGATATTTTGATGAGACGCATGTTGTCTCTCCTCTAGTGGTGTTATGTGAACATCGACTACATGGCACTTCACCATTATTTGGGCCTAGAGGAAGGCATTGGGAAGTAATAAGTAGATGATGGGTTGCTAGAGTGACAGAAGCTTAAACCCTAGTTTATGCGTTGCTTTGTAAGGGGCTGATTTGGATCCATATGTTTCATGCTATGGTTAGGTTTACCTTAATACTTCTTTTGTAGTTGCGGATGCTTGCAATAGGGGTTAATCATAAGTGGGATTCTTGTCCAATAAAGGGCAGTACCCAAGCACCGGTCCACGCACATATCAAATTATCAAAGTACCGAACGCGAATCATTTGAGCGTGATGAAAACTAGCTTGACGATAATTCCCATGTGCCCTCGGGAGCGCTTTTCTCATTATAAAAAATTGTCCAGGCTTGTCCTTTGCTACAAATAGGATTGGGCCACCTTGCTGCACTTTGTTTACTTTCATTGCTTGTCACCCATTACAAATTATCTTATCACAAAACTATCTATTACCTACAATTTCAGTGCTTGCAAAGAATACCTTACTGGAAACCGCTTGTCATTTCCTTCTGCTCCTCATTGGGTTCGACACTCTTACTTATCGAAAGGACTACGATAGATCCCCTATACTTGTGGGTCATCAAGACTCTTTTCTGGCGCCGTTGCCGGGGAGTGAAGCGCCTTTGGTGAGTGGAACTTGGTAAGAAAACATTTATATAGTGTGCTGAAATTTTCTGTCACTTGTTACTATGGAAACTAATCCTTTGAGGGGCTTGTTTGGGGTATCTTCGCCCCGACCAGTAGCAAAGAGTTGCTCCTCAACCTACTGAACCTACTGAAAATGTTTACTTTGAGATTCCTTTGGGTATGATAGAGAAACTGCTAGCTAATCCCATTGCGGGAGATGGAACATTGCATCCCTATTTACACCTTATCTTTGTGGATTATTTAAGCTTGCAGGTATTCCCGATGATGTTGTCAAAAGGAAGGTCTTCCCTTTATCTTTTAAGGGAGATTCATTGACATGGTATAGGCTATGTGATGATACGGGATCTTGGAACTATAAATGATTGAAGTTGGAATTTCACCAGAAGTTCTATCCTATGCATCTTGTTCATCATGATCGTAATTACATATATAATTTCTGGCCTCACGAAGGAGAAAACATATCTCAAGCTTGGGGAGGCTTAAGTCAATGTTATATTCTAGCCCCAGTCATGAGCTCTCAAGAGAAATGATTATTCAAAAAAAATATGCTTGGCTTTCTTTGAATGATCGCACCATGCTTGATACTTCCTGTGTTGGTTCTTATATGTTGAAGACTACTGAATTCAAGTGGGGCTTATTGGAAAGAATTAAACGCAACTCTGAAGATTGGGGTTCCGACGATGGTAAGGAGTCAGGTATTACACCTAAGTTTGATTGTGTTAAATCTTTTATGGATAGTGATGCTTTTCGTGGATTTAGCGCTAAATATGGACTTGACTCTGAGATAGTAGCTGCTTTTTGTGAATCTTTTGCTACTCACATTGATATCCCTAAGGAGAAGTGGTTTAAATATAATCCTCCCACTGAAGTAAAAGTAGTTGCACCTATTACAGTTGAAGAAAAGACTATCACTTATAATGATCCTATTGTTCCTACTACTTATGTTGTGAAACCACCTTTTCCTGTTAGGATAAAGGATCATGCTAAAACTTCAACTGTTGTTCGTAAGAGTAATACTAGAACTTATACACCCCCTAAGCAAATTAAAGTCGAACCTAGTATTGCTATGTTTAAAGATCTCTTGGATGATAATTTAGATGGGCATGTTATTTATTTCTGTGGTGAAACTGCTAATATTGCTAAACCAGATGCTAAGATACATAGACCTGTCGTAGACAACTCCGTGATAAAGAATCGCATAGTAAGGATGAGATTATTGGTATTGCTTCTATTGTCGTGCCTCCTACTGATCCGTTAGAACAATATTTGCTAGACCATGAAAATGATATGTTTATGAATGAAAGAAGGTAAATAGATGAAGTATTCCTTCAACAGGGTCCTATTGTGAAACACAACTTACCTGTTGAAATCCTAGGGGATCCCGCTCAACCCAAGGGTGATCCCGTGTTTGAGCTCAAACCTTTACCTGATAATCTTAAATATGCTTATCTTGATGAAAATAAGATATATCATGTTATTATTAGTGCTAACCTTTCAGAGAAAGAAGAGGAAAGATTATTGACAACTCTAAAGTAGCACCGTGCTGCTATTGGATATACTCTGGATGATCTTAAGGGCATTAGTCCCACTCTATGCCAACACAAAATAAATGTGGAGAAAGACGCCAAACCAGTTAGAGATCCTCAACGACGGTTAAATCCTAAGATGAAAGAAGTGGTAAGAAAGGAGATACTAAAGCTCCTTGAGGCAGGTATAATTTATCCCGTTGTTGATAGTGATTGGGTAAGTCCTGTCCATTGCATTCCTAAGAAGGGAGGTATTATTATCGTTCCTAACGATAAAGATGAAGTGATCCTGCAAAGAATTATTACATGTTATAGGATGGTAATTGATTTCTGTAAATTAAATAAAGCTACTAAGAAAGATCATTACCCTTTACCTTTTATTGATCAAGTGCTAGAAAGACTATCGAAACATACACATTTCTACTTTCTAGATGGTTATTCTGGTTTCTCTCAAATACCTGTGTTAGCGGAGGATCAATCAAAAACTACTTTTACTTGCCCTTTCGGTACTTTTGCTTATAGATGTATGCCTTTTGGTTTATGTAATGCACCTCCTACCTTTCAAAGATGCATGATGGCTTTATTCTCTGACTTTTGTGAAATGATTTGTGAGGTATTCATGGATGATTTCTCCGTTTATGGATCCTCTTTTGATGATTGCTTGAGAAACCTTGACCGAGTTTTGCAGAGATGTGAAGACACTAGTCTCGTCTTGAATTGGGAAAAGTGCCACTTTATGGTTAATGAAGGTATTGTCTTGGGGCATAAGTTTTCTGCGAAAGGTATTGAAGTTGATAGAGCTAAAGTTGATGCTATTGAAAAGATGCCATGTCCCAAGGACATAAAAGGCATAAGAAGTTTCCTTGGTCATGCCGGTTTTTATAGGAGGTTCATTAAGGACTTTTCTAAAATCTCTAGGCCTCTGGCTAATTATTGCAAAAAGATATTCCTTTTGTCTTTGATGATGATTGTGTAGAAGCATTTGAAATACTTAAGAAAGCTTTGATCACTTCACCTATTGTTCAGCCTCCTGATTGGAATTTACCTTTTGAAATTATGTGTGATGCTATCGATTATGCTGTAGGTGCTGTTCTAGGGCAAAGAGTTGATAAGAAATTAAATGTTATCCAGTATCCTAGTAAAACTCTTGATACTGCCCAGAGAAATTATGCTACTACTGAAAAAGAGTTCTTAGCCGTTGTGTTTGCATGTGATAAGTTTAGACCTTATATTGTTGGTTCTAAAGTTACTATTCACACTGATCATGCTGCTATTAAATATCTTATGGAAAATAAAGATGCTAAGCTTAGACTTATTAGATGGGTTCTCTTGCTACAATAATTTGATTTGCATATTATTGATAGAAAGGGAGCTGAGAACCCCGTTGCAGACAACTTGTCTAGGTTAGAGAATGTTATTGATGACCCACTACCTATTGATAATAGCTTTCCTGATGAACAATTAGCGGTCGTTAATGCTTCTTGTACTGCTCCATGGTATGCTGATTATGCTAATTACATTGTTGCTAAATTTATACCACCTAGTTTCACATACCAGCAAAAGAAAAAGTTTTTCTATGATTTAAGACATTACTTCTGGGATGACCCACACATTTATAAAGAAGGAGTAGATGGTGTTATTAGACGTTGTGTACCTGAGCATGAACATGAACAGATCCTATGCAAGTGTCACTCCGAACCATATGGAGGAAACCACGCTGGAGATAGAACTGCACATAAGGTATTGCAATCCGGTTTTTATTGGCCTACTCTCTTCAAAGATGCTCGTAAGTTTGTCTTGTCTTGTGATGAATGTCAAAGAATTGGTAATATTAGTAGACGTCAAGAAATGCCTATGAATTATTCTCTTGTTATTGAACCATTTGATGTTTGGGGCTTTGATTATATGGGACCTTTTCCTGCCTCTAATGGATATACACATATTTTAGTTGTTGGTGATTACGTTACTAAGTGGGTAGAAGCTATTCAAACTAGTAGTGCTGATCATAACACCTCTATTAAGATGCTTAAAGATGTTATTTTTCCGAGGTTTGGAGTCCCTAGATATCTCATGACTGATGGTGGTTCACATTTTATTCATGGTGTTTTTCGTAAAATGCTTGCTAAGTATGATGTTAATCATAGAATTGCATCTCCATATCACCCACAGTCTAGTGGTCAGGTAGAATTGAGTAATAGAGAGCTCAAATTAATTTTGCAAAAGACTGTTAATAGATCTAGAAATAATTGGTCCAAGAAACTTGATGATGCATTATGGGCTTATAGAAATGCATATAAAAATCCTATGGGTATGTCTCCATATAAGATGGTTTATGGAAAAGCATGTCACTTACCTTTCGAACTAGAACATAAGGCATATTGGGCTATTAAAGAGCTCAATTATGATTTCAAACTTGCCGGTGAGAAGAGGTTATTTGATATTAGCTCACTTGATGAATGGAGAACCCAAGCATATGTGAATGCCAAGTTGTTTAAAGAAAAAGTTAAAAGATGGCATGACAAAAGGATACAAAAGCGTGAGTTTAACATAGGTGATTATGTGTTGCTATTCAACTCTCGTTTAAGATTTTTTGCAGGAAAACTTCTCTCTAAATGGGAAGGCCCTTACGTTATCGAGGAGGTCTATCATTCCGATGCCATAAAAATCAACAACTTCGAAGGCACAAATCTGAAGGTGGTGAATAGTCAAAGAATCAAACATTTCTCAGGTAACCCTATAAATGTTGAAAGTAATGTTATTGAAACCGTAAACCCGGAGGAATACATAAGGGACACTTTCCAGAATGTTTCAGACTCCGAAAAGGAATAGGTATGGGGTACGGTAAGTAAACCGACTCCAAAACAATTCTAATAGCAATTTTCCTCCATTTTGGAATATTTAAGAAAATAGGAAAATAAGAAGTAGTCCAGGAAGGACACGAGGCATCCACGAGGGTGGAGGGCGCACCCTACCCTACTGGGTGCCCCCTGGCTCATGGGTACCACGTGTGCTCTCTGGACTCCGTTTTCTTGCACGATACTTCTTTTGGTCGGTAAAAATTCATTATATAATCTCCCAAAGGTTTTGACCACCGTATCAGGCAAATATCTTCTGTCTTTGCTTCGAGCTGTTTTTCTGACAGATCTAGAGCACCATGACATCTTCAAGCGCCCCCAAAGAGAAGTTTTTCGAGAGAGTCATGAACCCCTACCTCGCGGAGGTGCTACATCACCCTCAAACCATTGAGATGCATGAGGGGGTGCTGCACATCCGCTGTGTGGAGGGACCAAGGAGTACCGGAAGCGTGGAGGCAAAGCTCGAAGCAATGGAACAACAAGTTTTCAAGTGCCAAGGGATGGTGGAGCACGGGCTCAACGCCAACTAGATGATGATCGTGGAGTTCACCAACAACCACAAGCTGGACGCCAAGAACATTGGAGAGACCATCTTCAAGCTTCATGAGAAAATCGAGCACCTTCAAGCCCAGATCTATGACCTGCAAAACCAAAACTGTGAGTATGAATATAGATTCAAGAGGATGAGTTTGGCTGCAGATTTGAGGATCCCGGAGACTCGATCATCCTTCTATGATGGTGAGCCTATGCCTTGAAAGACGGACGACAAGTCTACATCATCAACAACTCCATCATCACCACCTCCGAGGACATAATCACATGGGTATGGGCACTCCCCTTGGCAACTGCCAAGCTTGGGGGAGGTGCCCCGGTATCATATCACCATGACACTCCTATCTTTACCGTTTTTCTTAGTTCGATCCTTTTGGTAATATCTAGCTCTAGTAGAATAAACTTTTGGTATGAATTAGTTTTGAGTTTTGCCTTATCATCCCTCTATGTAATCGAGTCCTTGAGCTATATATAATAAAGATTAGTGTTGAGTCAAGGGCTTTGCTGTTGCTATGATCTTGAGAAAATAGAAAGAATAAAAAGAAATCAAGAGACCATATTGATCTTATGGATAGTAATGACTTCACACATAAAGAGCATGAGGCATAAAAGTTGTTGAGAGTTGGCAAACACAGTTTTGGTCATCGTTGCAATTAATACAAAGTAATAAACAAAGCGAGGTTCTCACATATAAATATACTATCTTGGACATCTTTTATGATTGTGAGCACTCATTAAAGTATGACATGCTAAAGAGTTGATGTTGGACAAGGAAGACAACATAATGGGTTATGTTTTCTCACATCTCCGTTAAAGTATAAATCCATGGATCGTCCAACATGTTGAGCTTGCCTTTCCCCCTCATGCTAGCCAAATTCCTTGCACCAAGTAGAGATACTACTTGTGCTTCCAAACATCCTTAAACCCAGTTTTGCCATGAGAGTCCACTATATCTACCTATGGATTTAGTAAGATCCTTCAAGTAAGTTGTCATGTTCCAAGCAATAAAATTGCTCTCTAAATATGTATGACTTATTAGTGCGGAGAAAATAAGCTTTATACGATCTTGTGATATGGAAGTAATAAAAGCGACAGACTGCATAATAAAGGTTCATATCATAAGTGGCAATATAAAGTGACGTTCTTTTGCATTAAGATCTCATGCATCCAACCCTAAAAGCACATGACAACCTCTGCTTCCCTCTGCGAAGGGCCTATCTTTTAGTTATGCAAGAGTCAAGGTGATCTTCACCTTTCCCTTTTTCATTTTATCTTTTGGCAAGCACCTCGTGTTGGAAAGATCCTGATATATATATATCCAATTAGATGTAAGTTAGCATGAACTATTATTGTTGACATTACCCTTGAGGTAAAACATTGGGAGGCAACACTATAAGCCCATATCTTTCTTTGTGTCCGATTAAAACTCCATAACCATAAGTATTGTGTGAGTGTTAGCAATTGTGAAAGACTAAATGATAGTTGAGTATGTGGACTTGCTCAAAAGCTCTTATGTTGACTCTTTCGTATGTTATGATAAATTGCAATTGCTTCAATGACTGAGATTATAGTTTGTTAGTTCTCAATGAAGTTTATGATTCATACTTGACATTGTGAATAGATTGTTACTTAAGCACAAGAAAGCATATGACAAAATATATATATCTTGTTGTTATAAGAATGATCATGATGCCCTTGTGTCCGTATTTTATTTTTATCGACACCTCTATCTATAAAAATGTGGACATATTTTTCGATATCAGCTTCCGCTTGAGGACAAGCGAGGTCTAAGCTTGGGGGAGTTGATACGTCCATTTTGCATCGTGCTTTTATATCGATATTTATTGCATTATGGGCTGTTATTACACGTTATGTCACAATACTTATGGCTATTCTCTCTTATTTTACAAGGTTTACATGAAGAGGGAGAATGCCGGCAGCTGGGATTCTGGGCTGGAAAAGGAGTAAATATTGGAGACCTATTCTGCACAGCTCCAAAAGTCCTGAAACTCCACAAAAGTCATTTTTGAATTAATGATAAATATTCAGCGGAAGAAATACCTGAGGGGGGCCACCCACCGACCATGAGGGTGGGGGCGTGCCCTACCCCCCTGGGCGCGCCCCCTGCCTCGTGGGCACCTGGAGCCCTCCGGTGCCCATCTTCTGCTATATGAAGTATTTTACCCTGGAAAAAATCATAAGCAACTTACGGGAGGAAACTCCGACGCCACGAGGCGGAACCTTGGCGGAACCAATCTAGGGCTCCGGCGGAGCTGTTCTGCTAGGGAAACTTCCCTCCGGGAGGGGGAAATCATCACCATCGTCATCACCAACGATCCTCTCATCAGGAGGGGGTCAATCTCCATCAACATATTCACCAGCACCATCTCCTCTCAAACCCTAGTTCATCTCCTGAATCCAATCTTTGAACCAAAACTTCAGATTGGTACCTGTGGGTTGCTAGTAGTGTTGATTACTCCTTGTAGTTGATGCTAGTTGGTTTATTAGGTGGAAGATCATATGTTCAGATCCTTAATGCATATTAATACCCCTCTACTTATGAACATGAATATGCTTTCTGAGTAGTTACGTTTGTTCCTGAGGACATGGGTGAAGTCTTGCTATTAATAGTCATGTGAATTTGGTATTCGTTCGATATTTTGATGAGATGTATGTTATCTCTCCTCTAGTGGTGTTATGTGAACGTCGACTACATGACACTTCACCATTATTTGGGCCTAGAGGAAGGCATTGGGAAGTAATAAGTAGATGATGGGTTGCTAGAGTGACAGAAGCTTAAACCCTAGTTTATGCGTTGCTTTGTAAGGGGCTGATTTGGATCCATATGTTTCATGCTATGGTTAGGTTTACCTTAATAATTCTTTTGTAGTTGCGGATGCTTGCAATAGGGGTTAATCATAAGTGGGATTCTTGTCCAAGAAAGGGCAGTACCCAAGCACCGGTCCACCCACATATCAAATTATCAAAGTGACGAACGCGAATCATATGAGCGTGATGAAAACTAGCTTGACGATAATTCCCATGTGTCCTTGGGAGCGCTTTTCTCATTATAAGAATTTGTCCAGGCTTGTCCTTTGCTACAAAAAGGATTGGGCCACCTTGCTGCACCTTATTTACTTTCATTGCTTGTTACCCGTTACAAATTATCTCATCACAAAACTATATGTTACCTATAATTTCAGTGCTTGCAGAGAATACCTTACTGAAATCCGCTTATCATTTCCTTCTGCTCCTCGTTGGGTTCGACACTCTTACTTATCAAAAGGACTACGATAGATCCCCTACACTTGTGGGTTATCATTATTTCAAAGCAAACATCGGTTGCTAACTACCCTTTGCGAGGTTTGCAGCTTCAGATCTGCCATCCCACTGCCACGGTCAACACTATACTCATCATGCTTACGGTTTCCCCATTTTATGATGACCACGATTAGCCTACGTGGTTCGTGTCGTAATAGCACCGCTCCACCCATCGAGCTAAACAAGCTTAGTTGTACAAATTCATATCTGATATTATGCTGATATTAGTAAAACTGAGAGATGTTTAATTGGTCAGCTAAATGTTCCTACTTTAGTTTCGAAATGCATGTGAGCCACATATGGTGAGACCGGAAAGAATAGTATTTCTCTGTGCGCTCTGGTTCATCCACTACAAAAAAATACACTTCCGTGATGATACGTGTTTGTCACAGTAGGTCGCATTTTTCGTCATGCATGTACATCCATGACAAAAATTTATGACAGAATCAAGATAGTCATACCTGTGCTGTCATAGAAGTGTTCCATGACATTACCAAAATTATCATCACGGAAGTGTCCACTTCCATGACAATAAATCGCGCGTCATAGAAGTGCTTTCGTCAAGGGTGACCGACACGTGGCATCCAGCATAACGGAACGCCGTTAAGCTATCGGGTCGGGTTTTGAATCCGATAACCCGTTAACAGCCCCGACCAATGGGGATTTTCAACGTGTAAAATCATCATTGGCTGGAGGAAACACGTGTCGGCTCATCGTTGGGACAGATGTCATCCACTCATTGGATGGAAGGCGCCTATGATACGTCGACACGTGGCACGGACCAATAGAGGCCCATTCCTGTGAAAAGGCCGGCCCAGTAAAAATTAGTAGGCCAGCCCATATAAGGCCTACTTGTGTCAGGTCCATTTTAGCCCACGGCCCATACGAGATGTGCCAATTCGGCCCATCAACGGCCCATTAAAGATTTGACACCATTGTAGCCCATCATCAGTTCGAGCCCGTTAACAGCCCACTATATATTTGGGCTCAATATCGGCCCGATGAGATTTCGGCCTGTTAATGGCCCATTTAATGGACGGGCCAATTTTCAGGATGTACATCTTTCGGCCTTTTAGCGACCCATTTAAATGTTGGGCTAATTTCCGGCACGGTGTGTCTTTCAGCCCAGTAACCGCCCATAAATCTGATGGGACATTTGTTGTCGGACCTGAGTTTCGGCCTTTTAGCGGCCCATTTAAGTGTTGGGCCAATTTCTGGCCTGGTGTCACTTTCAGCCTGTTGACGGCCCATAAATCAGTTGTGCCATTTGTAGTCGGACCTGAGTTTTGGCCTTTTAGCGACCCATTTAAGTGTTGGGCCAATTCCTGGCCCTGTGTGCCTTTCGGCCTGTTAACGGACCATAAATGAGTTGGGCCATTTGTAGTTGGACCTTAGTTTTGGCCTTTTAACAGCCCATGCCCTTCATGGTCCAATACCAGCCCGGTTTCTCTTTCGGCCGGCTAAAGGCCCACAACACAGTTGGGCCATTTACAATATCACCTGACTTTCGGCCTCTTAGCGGCCCATGGTCTTCATGGTCCAGCACAAGCCCGCTGTCTCTTTCGGCCTGCTAAAGGCCTACAGTATAGTTGGGCCATATGTAGCCCAAACTTAGTAACAGCCTGTTAACGGCTCATGAAATAAATTGGGGCCACCTGTTGCCCGCTTCGATGTCGGCCTGTTAACGACCCGGGAGGTAAGAGGGCCGACCATTAACTTTCGGCCTAGTAACGACCCATTAACTTAATGGGCCCACTAAAGTTCGTACATGTCTTTAGGCCAAATTAGATAATTTGAGCCCATTACGACGAGCAATTATGCACAGGACCAAAACCGATCAAGCAAAGGTACGGCATACAGGGAATAACGTTGCACATCCAGCATATATTACAGGAAATTACATCCACTGGGCAATCAAAGATTGATGCCAGTGCAAATAAATGAGAAGAACCTAACCATCTACAACGTCACAATCTACAACCTCAGCACAGATGACGCCCATAAGCATGTGGGCAAGTTCTTTCTGCTTTGCTACACTGTCTCTGAAAACATTGATCAGTTGTTGTGTCGCACGACTCTGCACCTCTGATTCATCCACCATTTCCATCATTGCTTCAGCCATAATTGGTTCACAAACATACATTTATTCCTTTGCATTCGAGATAGAGGATACTGAACAGGTTCAGATGGCGATTTTGGCAGGCTTGTATTATTGATAGTGGAGAGTGTTTCGACCATTGCATCATAACATAAATTAGGACGGGAACCAAACAAATTAATCATGAGTTATTGCCAAATTACCTGACCTAGATTTACTGGAAAGAAACAATGGGGTTGCCTTGCTATTTTCAGAGTTTGTCTTCTTATCTTCAGCAGCCTGCACAAAATTAACACACTAGCATTGCTATCATTGGCCAAGTCAGATAATAGGAAAGCAACAATGACACAATGAACGTTTGGGAAACTAGCCTACACCAAATTAACACAATATGGCACAGCTATAATCAGCCAGGTAAGGTAGTACGAAAGCAACATTGACACAATGAATGAATGGGCAACCAGAGAAGCACTTCAATTCAGTAATGTGCGTGATATGAGATAGTACATTCATGCATCTCAGTATGCAAAACTACCAGGCAGTTTTCCTTACAAAAATCAACATTGGCGCCTTTAACATTTTGCTACAACTAATTTTAGATCAGATAAAGGTTAGATTCACGCCTATTAACAAAATACATGTTGATGTAAAAATATAGTGATATACAACAGGTACTTACATCAGCATTGGAGCACAGAGAATTCCGGCAAGATATTTTCCTTGAATACGATCCCAATGGAGGAAGTCTTCTATCGTTTAACCTTATTTTCTAAAAGATAGATGGGTAAGAAACATGTAGAAAATATGATCAGAATGCTATAAAATTTCATGATGCAAGGATACGCACATGCTTCTTAGAATGGAGTTGGCATTCTTTTGCTGGACTAGAGCGGACTAGTTCTTTGGCCACCGGAATCTGCTTATTATCAGTGGGAGTTGGGTTTCTCTGTGCTGGAGCAGTATCTATGAAAAATGGAGTTGGTTTATTATCTCCTGGCGTTTGGATCTTTTGCAAAGACCTGATTTGTAACCCTTCAGATTCTAACATAGCCGTCTTCCCCTTGCATGCCTTATATAGAAGAATGGTGATTCAGTTATAAAACATGCTACAACAGAGATGGAATAGGTACTGAAGAATAGAAAGGCATGACATATTGACATGTATTCCCTCCATCCGGAAATAAATGGACGGGTCTAGGCGTATTTCAGTTCTAGATACATCCAGTTTTATCCATTTCTGCGACATTTAATCTGGACGGAGGGAGTATGATGTAAGAGCTAGGGATACGACAGGACAACACAGTAAAAAAACAATGAAAAACCCACTGTAGAACCAAAGTATTCAAACCCACTGATATGAGATAGTACACTCATGCAGCTCGGGATGCAAAACTACCAGGAAGTTTTCCTTACAAAAATCAACACTGTGGCCTTTAATCATACATTTTGCTACAACTAAATTTAGATCAGATAAAGGTTGGATTCACGCCGATTAACAAAATACATGATGATGTAAAAATATAGTGATATACAACAGGTACTTACATCTACATTGGAGCATAGAGAATTCCTGCAAGAATCTTTCCTCATAAACGATACCATTGCAGAAATTCTTCTATCTGTTAAGCTTATTTTCTAAAAGAGAGATGGGTAAGAAACATGTAGAAAATATGATCAGCATGCTATAAAATTTCATGATGCAAGGATACACACACGCTTCTTATAATTGAGTTGACATATTTTTGCTGGACTGGAGCAGACTAGTTGTTTGGCCACTGGAATCTGCTTATTATTAGTAGGAGTTTGGTTTCTCTGTGCTGGAGCAGTATCTATAAAAACTAGAGTTGGTTTATTATCTCCTAGCATTTGGATCCTCTGCAAAGGCCTTGTTTGTAACCCTTCAGATTCTAACATAGTCGTATTCCCCTTGCATGCCTTGTATAGAAGAATGGTGCTTTAATTATAAAACATGAGACAACAGAGAGATGGAATACGTACTGAAGAATAGAAAGGCATGACATATTAACATGTATTCCCTCCATCCGTAAAAAAATGGATGGGTCTAGGCGTATTTCAGTTCTAGATACATCCTTTTTATCCATTTCGGAAACATGTAATCCGGACGGAGGGAGTATGGTGTAAGAGCTAGGGATACGACAGGACAACGCAGCAAAAAAACACTAGTTGAATGTAAAACTATATGCTAGCGGAATACGTACAGAAATAACTAAGGCAACATACACGTGTATGATTGGGAAAATAAGATGGCATTGCAACAAAGCATTAGAACAACACTTCAATGTAAAAAAAACATGGTATGGCAGACAGATGAAGTACATACTGATGAATAACAATGCATATGATATTCAGAAGCATGATGTCCAAATTAAGCAAATGGCATTGCGATAGAGTAGAATGATAGTACTTGAATTTGGAAACATGTTATCATGAATGGAATAGGTACTGAAAAACAGGAAGGCATGACATATTTACATGCATGATCAGCATGCTAAGCACATGGCGTTGCAACAGAGTAGATACACTCCAGGACATTATATGCATGTTGTACCCATATCACAAACCAAGTTAGAGCAAGGACCTTGTGGGGTGAAGAAGATTCATCATCTTTCCGCAAGTCTTCTGAAGAACCGCCTTTACATGTTCCATCATATTGGGTATCATTGACATCAAGTTTATTGGCCTTTACATTGCTTCGTGATGTTCTTGTGGATATATCTGTGTGTGCAATTATATCTGACATGCATGGAAGACAACTAGTAGTTAGATTTATTTAAATAAGTGCCTGTAGGAGACGACATAAATAGTAGGACTGGGGTTAACTAGCAACAACAGGTCTCATAAACTAAAGGGAGAACACAGATGAAAGCTACATAATATGTATCGTTTGTACTTGAGATTAACTAGATGGCACACAAAAGTATTAAAGAACAACATAGGTAATACTAGAAGTGGTATAATACTATAATCACCAGCCTGTGGGATAGCATTGGCTGATGGTTGATAACTATGGAATAGCGTTACCTAAAGAACAAGTATCTTAGCTGAACTATGGAACAGCGTGAACTCCTGAACAAGACCCGTAAGAGATCAGCATGAATATACAGTGAAATGTGATGATCTATTTTCCGTGCTTAGATGAATAACAAAGCCATAAATGTTGCACACAAGTAAGATGAGGGTACAACCTATCTGGCTGCCATCCATAGGAGTGAGCATCATGTGCTGACTTGTCAATGGCCCTGAAGTTGTTGTGGCTGTCCATGTCGGGCACATGCATTCGATGCAGGGAACTGTTGACTGGGGACTGTAGCTCCCTTCTGGTGTATGCTTCCCTTGTTGGAGCAGCTGCGGTGAGTCGGAAGACGGTGTGTCTGAAGATGCAGATAACGCATAATGTTAAGAACGACATATCTCTTTGATCTGAAGAAATACACTAAGAGATCAACAGCAAGGTACGAGAGAGGTCACACGTCTGTTGACTGAAGACTAAATTGGGATCACATGATTTTATTTTATTTTGGTACTGTCTGATCTACGCCAGATGGCTTGATGGCCGTCTTGTGCCTCCCGACTGACACTGTTCAGAATCTTCCCCGAAGAGCTAGCGACCAAAGGCAGAGCAGCCTGCCTCCGCCATCCGTGGCCTCGATCAAAACCCCGCTCCCCGCCCCACCGCACTGTTGTGGTTGCGCCGCCCCCGGGCCTATCCACAAAGACTCCCCGTCATCCAGATCCGGCGGTGGCAAAACCTTCAACCCACGCGACTCTGAAAGATAGCCATCTAAGCGCTGCTTCCGCGGCGAACTTGCGGCCCAGCACCCTTACGTTAGACACCAGCCAACCGGCAGCCTAGGAGCTCCGCCGCCTCGAGGGGTGCTGCTTCCCATTGGGAATCGATTGGCCCAGAATAAAAATTCAGACAACTGAAAATAAAGTGATTTGAGATGAGGGTGCGACCTATCTGGCGGCATAGTGAAGTAGGCAGGTCCAGCTGCCGAGTCGGTGAGGCCGGCACGGTTGCGGTGGCGACTGGCGGCAGGGAAAGAGCGATGTCACGACGGTCGATGGCTACGTGGAAGCTGTTGGGGAACGTTGCCGAAAATTAAAATTTTTCCTACGGTTTCACCAAGATCCATCTATGAGTTCATCTAAGCAACGAGTCATGGGAGAGAGATTGCATCTACATACCACTTGTAGATCGCGTGCGGAA
Source organism: Triticum dicoccoides (assembly GCF_002162155.2). Lineage (NCBI taxonomy): Eukaryota > Viridiplantae > Streptophyta > Magnoliopsida > Poales > Poaceae > Triticum > Triticum dicoccoides. The sequence goes on from NC_041393.1 coordinate 259,901,375, forward strand.
GCATTCAAGAGAACGGTGATGATGGAGTCGTACTCGCCGTGATCCAAATCACCGATGACCAAGTGCCGAACAGACAGCACCTCCCCATTCAACACACGTACGGAGCGGATGATGTCTCCTCCTTCTTGATCCAACAAGGGGGAAGGAGAGGTTGATGATGATCCAGCAGCAGAACGGCGTGGTGGTGGATGCAACAGAACTCCGGCAGGGCTTCGCCAAGCTGCTGTGGGAGGAGGACGAGGTGTAGCAGGGGGAGGGAGGCGCCAAGACACAGGGTCCGGCTGCCCTCCCCCTGCCCTCCTTTATATAGGCCCACAGGGGGGCGCCAGCCCTGGGAGATCCAATCTCCCAAGGGGGCGGCGGCCAGGGGGGGTGGAGTGCCCCCCAAGGCAAGTGGGGTGCCCCCCCCCACCTAGGGTTTCCAACCCTAGGCGCAGAGGGGGGCCAGGGGGGCGCACCAGCCCACTAGGGGCTGGTTCCCCTCCCACTTCAGCCCGCGGGGCCCTCCTGGATAGGTGGCCCCACCCGGTGGACCGCCGGGACCCTTCTGGTGGTCCCGGTACAATACCGGGTGACCCCGAAACTTTCCCGATGGCCGAAACAGCACTTCCTATATATAATTCTTTACCTCCGGACCATTCTGGAACTCCTCGTGACGTCCGGGATCTCATCCGGGACTCCGAACAACATTCGGTTTGCTGCATACTCATATTCATACAACCCTAGCGTCACCGAACCTTAAGTGTGTAGACCCTACGGGTTCGGGAGACATGCAGACATGACCGAGATGGCTCTCCGGTCAATAACCAACAGCGGGATCTGGATACCCATGTTGGCTCCCACATACTCCTCGATGATCTCATCGGATGAACCACGATGTCGAGGATTCAAGCAACCCCATATACTATTCCCTTTGTCAGACGGTATGTTACTTGCTCGAGATTCGATCGTCGGTATCCCAATACCTCATTCAATCTCGTTACCGGCAAGTCACTTTAATCGTACCGTAATGCATGATCCCGTGACCAGACACTTGGTCACTTTGAGCTCATTATGATGATGCACTACCGAGTGGGCCTAGTGATACCTCTCCGTTATATGGAGTGACAAATCCCAGTTTGATCCGTGTCAACCCAATAGACACTTTCGGAGATACCTGTAGTGCACCTTTATAGTCACCCAGTTACGTTGTGACGTTTGGTACACCCAAAGCACTCCTACGGTATCCGGGAGTTACATGATCTCATGGTCTAAGGAAGAGATACTTGACATTGGAAAAGCTCTAGCAAAACAAACTACACGATCTTGTGCTATGCTTAGGATTGGGTCTTGTCCATCACATCATTCTCCTAATGATGTGATCCCATTGTCAACGACATCTAATGTCCATAGTCAGGAAACCATGACTATCTGTTAACCAACGAGCAGGTCAACTAGAGGCTTACTAGGGACGTATTGTGGTCTATGTATTCACACGTGTATTATGATTTCCGAATAATACAATTATAGCATGAATAAAAGACAATTATCATGAACAAGGAAATATAATAATAATCCTTTTATTATTGCCTCTAGGGCATATTTCTAATAGTCTCCCACTTGCACTAGAGTCAATAATCTAGTTACATTGTGATGAATCGAACACCCATAGAGTTCTGGTGTTGATCATGTTTTGCTCGCGGAAGAGGTTTAGTCAATGGATCTGCGACATTCAGATCCATATGTACTTTGCAAATATCTATGTCTCCATCTTGAACATTTTCACGGATGGAGTTGAAACGACGCTTGATGTGCCTGGTCTTCTTGTGAAACCTGGGCTCCTTGGCAAGGGCAATAGCTCCAGTGTTGTCACAGAAGAGTTTGATCGGCCCTGACGCATTGGGTATGACTCCTAGGTCGGTGATGAACTCCTTCACCCAAATCGCTTCATGCGCTGCCTCCGAGGCTGCCATGTACTCCGCTTCACATGTAGATCCCGCCACGACGCTCTGCTTGCAGCTGCACCAGCTTACTGCTCCACCATTCAACATATACACGTATCCGGTTTGTGACTTAGAGTCATCCAGATCTGTGTCGAAGCTAGCGTCGACGTAACCCTTTACGACGAGCTCTTCGTCACCTCCATAAACGAGAAACATGTCCTTTGTCCTTTTCAGGCACTTCAGGATATTCTTGACCACTGTCCAGTGTTCCTTGCCGGGATTACTTCGGTACCTTCCTACCAAACTTATAGCAAGGTTTACATCAGGTCTGGTACACAGCATGGCATGCATAATAGATCCTATGGCTGAGGCATAGGGGATGACGCTCATCTCTTCTTTATCTTTTGCCGTGGTCGGGCATTGAGCCGAGGTCAATCTCATACCTTGCAATACAGGCAAGAACCCTTTCTTCGACTGATCCATTCTGAACTTCTTCAAAATCTTATCAAGGTATGTGCTTTGTGAAAGACCTATGAGGCGTCTCGATCTATCCCTATAGATCTTGATGCCTAATATGTATGCAGCTTCTCCAAGGTCCTTCATTGAAAAACACTTATTCAAGTAGGCCTTAATGCTGTCCAAGAATTCTATATCATTTCCCATCAAAAGTATGTCATCTACATATAATATGAGAAATGCTACAGAGCTCCCACTCACTTTCTTGTAAACGCATGCTTCTCCATAAGTCTGCATAAACCCAAACGCTTTGATCATCTCATCAAAGCGAATGTTCCAACTCCGAGATGCTTGCACCAGCCAATAAATGGATCACTGGAGCTTGCATACTTTGTTAGCATTCTTAGGATCGACAAAATCTTCCGGCTGCATTATATACATCTCTTCCTTAAGATAACCGTTAAGGAATGTCGTTTTGACGTCCATCTGCCATATCTCATAATCATAGTATGCGGCAATTGCTAACATGATTCGGACGGACTTAAGCTTCGCTACGGGAGAGAAAGTCTCATCGTAGTCAATCCCTTGAACTTGCCGATAACCCTTAGCGACAAGTCGAGCTTTATAGATGGTGACATTACCATCCGCGTCCGTCTTCTTCTTAAAGATCCATTTGTTTTCTATCGCTCGCCGATCATCGGGCAAGTCAGTCAAAGTCCATACTTTGTTTTCATACATGGATTCTATCTCAGATTGCATGGCTTCTAGCCATTTGTTGGAATCTGGGCCCGCCATCACTTCTTCATAGTTCGAAGGTTCACCGTTGTCTAACAACATGATTTTCAGGACAGGGTTGCCATACCACTCTGGTGTGGAACGTGTCCTTGTGGACCTACGAAGTTCAGTAGCAACTTGATCCGAAGTACCTTGATCATCATCATTAATTTCCTCTCCAGTCAGTGTAGGCACCACATGAACATTTTCCTGAGCTGCACTACTTTCCGGTTCAAGAGGTAGTACTTCATCGAGTTCTAATTTCCTCCCACTTACTCCTTTCGAGAGAAACTCTTTTTCCAGAAAGGATCCATTCTTGGCAACAAAGATCTTGCCTTCGGATCTAAGGTATAAGGTATACCCAATGGTTTCCTTAGGGTATCCTATGAAGACGCATTTTTCCGACTTGGGTTCGAGCTTTTCAGGTTGAAGTTTCTTGACATAAGCATCGCATCCCCAAACTTTTAGAAACGACAGCTTAGGTTTCTTCCCAAACCATAATTCATACGGTGTCGTCTCAACAGATTTAGACGGTGCCCTATTTAAAGTGAATGTAGCTGTCTCTAGAGCGTATCCCCAAAATTATAGCGGTAAATCGGTAAGAGACATCATAGATCACACCATATCCAATAGAGTGCGATTATGATGTTCGGACACACCATTACACTAAGGTGTTCCAGGCGGCGTGAGTTGTGAAATGATTCCACATTTCCTTAAGTGTGTACCAAACTCGTGACTTAAATATTCTCCTCCACGATCTGATCATAGGAATTTTATCTTTCGGTCACGTTGAGTCTCTACCTCATTCTGAAATTTGTTGAACTTTTCAAAGGTCTCAGACTTGTGTTTCATCAAGTAGACATACCCATATCTACTTAAGTCATCAGTGAGAGTGAGAACATAACGATATCCTCCACGAGCCTCAATGCTCATTGGACCACACACATCAGTATGTATGATTTCCAATAAGTTGGTTGCTCGCTCCATTGTTCTGGAGAATGCAGTCTTGGTCATTTTGCCCATGAGGCATGGTTCGCATGTGTCAAATGATTCATAATCGAGAGACTCTAAAAGTCCATCAGCATGGAGCTTCTTCATGCGCTTGACACCAATGTGACCAAGGCGGCAGTGCCACAAGTATGTGGGACTATCGTTATCAACTTTACATCTTTTGGTATTCACACTATGAATATGTGTAACATTACGTTCGAGATTCATTAAGAATAAACCATTGACCATCGGGGCATGACCATAAAACATATCTCTCATATAAATAGAACAACCATTATTCTCGGATTTAAATGAGTATCCATCTCGCATCAAACGAGATCCAGATACAATGTTCATGCTCAAACTTGGCACTAAATAACAATTATTGAGGTTTAAAACTAATCCCGTAGGTAAATGTAGAGGTAGCGTGCCGACGGTGATCACATCGACCTTGGAACCATTCCCGACGCGCATCGTCACCTCGTCCTTCGCTAGTCTCCGCTTATTCCGCAGCTCCTGCTGCGAGTTACAAATATTAGCAATGGCACCGGTATCAAATACCCAGGAGTTACTACGAGTGCTGGTAAGGTACACATCAATTACATGTATACCAAATATACCTTTAGTGTTTCCGGCCTTCTTGTCCGCTAAGTATTTGGGGCAGTTCCGCTTCCAGTGAACCTTCCCTTTGCAATAAAAGCACTCGATCTCAGGCTTGGGTCCATTCTTTGACTTCTTCCCGGCAACTGGCTTACCGAGCGCGGCAACATCTTTGCCGTCTTTCTTGAAGTTCTTCTTACCCTTGCCCTTCTTGAACTTAGTGGTCTTATTGGCCATCAACACTTGATGTTCTTTCTTGATTTCAACCTCTGCTGACTTCAGCATTGAAAATACTTCAGGAATGGTCTTCACCATCCCCTGCATATTGTAGTTCAACACAAAGCTCTTGTAGCTCGGTGGGAGCGACTGAAGGATTCTGTCAATGATCGCCTCGTCCAGGAGGTTGATCTCCAGCTGGGACAGGCGGTTGTGCAACCCAGACATTTTGAGTATGTGCTCACTGGCAGAACTGTTTTCCTCCATCTTACAACTATAGTACTTGTCGGAGACTTCATATCTCTCGACCCGGGCATGAGCTTGAAACACCATTTTCAGCTCCTCGAACATCTCATATGCTCCGTGCCGCTCAAAACGCTTTTGGAGCCCCGGTTCTAAGCTGTAAAGCATGCCGCACTGAACGAGGGAGTAATCATCAACACATGACTGCCAAGTGTTCATAACATCTTGGTTCTCTGGGATGGGTGCTTCACCTAGCGGTGCTTCTAGGACATAATCTTTCTTGGCTGCTATGAGGATGATCCTCAGGTTCCGGACCCAGTCCGAATAGTTGCTGCCATCATCTTTCAGCTTGGTTTTCTCTAGGAACGCGTTGAAGTTCATGTTGACATGAGCGTTGGCCATTTGATCTACAAGACATATTTTGCAAATGTTTTAGACTAAGTTCATGATAATTAAGTTCATCTAATCAAATTATTTAATGAACACCCACTTAGATTGACATCCCTCTAGTCATCTAAGTGTTACACGATCCGAGTCGACTAGGCCGTGTCTGATCATCACGTGAGACGGACTAGTCATCATCGGTGAACATCTCCATGTTGATCGTATCTTCCATACGGCTCATGTTCAACCTTTTGGTCTCTTGTGTTCCGAGGCCATGTCTGTACATGCTAGGCTAGTCAAGTTAACCCTAAGTGTTCATGCATGTGTAAAACTGTCTTACACCCATTGTATGTGAACGTAAGGATCTATCGCACCCGATCATCACGTGGTGCTTCGAAACGACGAACTTTAGCAATGGCGCATAGTTAGGGGGAACACTTTCTTGAGATTATTATAAGGGATCATCTTATTTACTACCGTCGTTCTAAGTAAACAAGACGCATAAACATAATAAACATCACATGCAATTATATAATAGTGACATGATATGGCCAATATCATATAGCTCCTTTGATCTCCATCTTCGGGGCTCCATGATCATCTTCTTCACCGGCATGACACCATGATCTCCATCATCATGATCTCCATCATCGTGTCTTCATGAAGTTGTCACGCCAACGACTACTTCTACTTCTATGGCTAACGCGTTTAGCAATAAAGTAAAGTAATTTACATGGCGTTCTTCAATGACACGCATGTCATACAAAAAATAAAGACAACTCCTATGGCTCCTACCGGTTGTCATACTCATTGACATGCAAGTCGTGATTCCTGTTACAAGAACATGATCTCATACATCACAATATATCATTCATCATTCATCACAACTTCTGGCCATATTACATCACATGACAATTGCTGCAAAAACAAGTTAGACATCCTCTAATTGTTGTTGCATCTTTTACGTGGCTGCAATTGGGTTCTAGCAAGAACGTTTTCTTACCTACGAATAACCACAACGTGATTTTGTCAACTTCTATTTACCCTTCATAAGGACCCTTTTCATCTAATCCGCTCCAACTAAAGTAGGAGAGACAGACACCCGCTAGCCACCTTATGCAACTAGTGCATGTCAGTCGGTGGAACCTGTCTCACGTAAGCGTACATGTAAGGTCGGTCCGGGCCGCTTCATCCCACAATACCGCTGAAGCAAGAAAAGACTAGTAGCGGCAAGCAAGTTGACAAGATCTATGCCCACAACAAAATTGTGTTCTACTCGTGCAATAGAGAACTACACATAGACCTAGCTCATGATGCCACTGTTGGGGAACGTTGCAGAAAAATAAAAATTTTCTTACGGTTTCACCAAGATCCATCTATGAGTTCATCTAAGCAACGAGTCATGCGAGAGATATTGCATCTACATACCACTTGTAGATCGCATGCGGAAGCGTTCAAGAGAACGGTGATGATGGAGTCGTACTCGCCGTGATCCAAATCACCGATGACCAAGTGCTGAACGGACAGCACCTCCGCGTTCAACACACGTACGGAGCGGATGACGTCTCCTCCTTCTTGATCCAGCAAGGGGGAAGCAGAGGTTGATGATGATCCAGCAGCACAAAGGCGTGGTGGTGGATGTAGAAGAACTCCGGCAGGGCTTCGCCAAGCTGCTGCGGGAGGAGGACGAGGTGTAGCAGGGGGAGGGAGGCGCCAAGACACAGGGTCCGGCTACCCTCCCCTCTGCCCTCCTTTATATAGGCCCCCAGGGGGGCGCCGGCCCTGGGAGATCCAATCTCCCAAGGGGCGGCGGCCGGGGGGGGGGGGGGTGGAGTGCCCCCCAAGGCAAGTGGGGCGCCCCCCCCCCACCTAGGATTTCCAACCCTAGGCACAGGGGGGGCCAGGGGGGGCGCACCAGCCCACTAGGGGCTGGTTCCCCTCCCACTTCAGCCCACGGGGCCCTCCGGGATAGGTGGCCCCACCCGGTGGACCCCCGGGACCCTTCCGGTGGTCCCGGTACAATACCGGGTGACCCCGAAACTTTCCCAATGGCCGAAATAGCATTTCCTATATATAATTCTTTACCTCTGGACCATTTTGGAACTCCTCGTGACGTCCAGGATCTCATCCGGGACTCCGAACAACATTCGGTTTGCTGCATACTCATATTCATACAACCCTAGCGTCACTGAACCTTAAGTGTGTAGACCCTACGGGTTCGGGAGACATGCAGACATGACCGAGACGGCTCTCCGGTCAATAACCAACAGTGGGATCTGGATACCCATGTTGGCTCCCACATAATCCTCGATGATCTCATCGGATGAACCACGATGTCAAGGATTCAAGCAACCCCGTATACTATTCCCTTTGTTAGACGGTATGTTACTTGCCCAAGATTCGATCATCGGTATCCCAATACCTCGTTCAATCTCGTTACCGGCAAGTCACTTTACTTGTACCGTAATGCATGATCCCGTGACCAGACACTTGGTCACTTTGAGCTCATTATGATGATGCACTACCGAGTGGCCTAGTGATACCTCTCCGTTATACGGAGTGACAAATCCCAGTCTTGATCCGTGTCAACCCAACATACACTTTCGGAGATACCTGTAGTGCACCTTTATAGTCACCTAGTTACGTTCTGACGTTTGGTGCACCCAAAGCACTCCTACGGTATCCGGGAGTTACACGATCTCATGGTCTAAGGAAGAGATACTTGACATTGGAAAAGCTCTATCAAAACGAACTACACGATCTTGTGCTATGCTTTGGGTCTTGTCCATCACATCATTCTCCTAATGATGTGATCCCGTTGTCAACGACATCTAATGTCCATAGTCAGGAAACCATGACTATCTGTTGACCAACGAGCTAGTCAACTAGAGGCTTACTAGGGACGTATTGTGGTCTATGTATTCACACGTGTATTACGATTTCCGGATAATACAATTATAGCATGAATAAAAGAAAATTATCATGAACAAGGAAATATAATAATAATCCTTTTATTATTGCCTCTAGGGCATATTTCCAACAGAAGCAGTGCCAGGACTCTGGACGGATCCGAAGTTGGAGCCGCTCCGGCGCCGTGAACTACGGCGGGGGTGAGTCGGCTCCGGTACGGTTCACGCGGCCATAGTCGAGGCAGCACCAGTAGCACGGAGTAAGAGGCACATGGCCCAGTGCACGACGGCAATTGGACAGTGTCTCCGGCATTAGGGAGGAGGGCGGCTGTGAAATTGGTGCAGTGGGGGCGCCATGGAGGTGGGGCTAAGGTTTCGCGGCTCGGGAGAAGGGAGCTCCCCGGGGAGAAGGTGATTTGGCGCCCACGAGGTATGAATGGGGGCGGGCGGGGGGGGGGAATTGGGAGGGGAGTGGAACCATGTCTTACGGACACATTTGTCTGAAATGTGAGTGGGAGTTACAATTCTACCCTTGCCTATAGGCTTCTCGGCTTGGGTCTGTGTACTGAGGGTCGGGGATAGTAGAGTAACTTTGCTTCTCCCCAAATAGTGGGCAGGAGTGATTTCGGGCGAGGAGGGCATGTTTTGAACTATAGTGGGCGCGAGCGATTTCAGGCGAGGAGAGCGTGTTTTGAAATAGTGGGCGCGGGCTATTTCGGGTGAGGAGAGCGTGTTTTGCCGACCATGGTTTATGAATTATTCGGCACATGTAATTTCGGCCGAGGAGAAGGCGCGCTTGGATGAAGTTACGAACCTACCCTCGATGTACAACGGGCCAATTGATGTGTGTCCCACATAGGACGGTAATTTCGCATCCCCCATTTATTTGCTCGGGCGAATTCCACCGAGCAGAGAGGATGTTTAACGGTTCGTTCAAATTTTGGGAGAACGAGCATCCACATCTACCTTACCAAGTCGATTCGAATCAAATTTTGAAATATTAGCTTGCCACTTCTTTTTTAGATGGAGAGACGATGCTCGGGAGTAATGTGTTTTTACATGCTCGTTGCTAGCGATTTACTATATGACAAATAGTTGACCCACTCAAAAACGCGAATCAAACCCAAAATGAAATATCTCGATTCAATGAACTAGCTCGTTTAGTAGGTCAAAATAGTGAACTAAATCCAAAATTGAACACCTCAATCGAGTAGCATGTTGTACAGTATTATAGTACTCCATGAACATGTTGAAAGTCAAATTAATGAACTTGTTTGATATACGCACAATTTCGTTCATGTGTGGATTGCAAACAACATGTTCTCCAATTTAAATATTTGAATGCAAGTTTATATCGAAACATGGTTTATATCATTCTTTGATGCATAGAATGCAACCCCCCTCTCTCGGACTCCTGTTCTCTCTCTCTCTCTCTCACTCTCTCTCTCTCACTCTCTCGCCGACAATCTTCAATTCCGTTGCACGGATCCGACACAAAAACCTTGTTGGTCCCTCTCCCTTTCTCTCCATCTCTCTCACTCTCTCTCTCTCTCTCTCTCTCTCTCTCTCTCTCTTTGTGTGTGTGTGGGGGGGTCTTTCTAGTTCGCATTCATATATATACCATCTATAGGTCTCTCTCGCACACTATGTATGATACTCTAGCTAGTCCAAGCTACATATCTTGGGTGCACTCATCGTACGCACACAAATTCCTTGGCTCTTTGCCCGTAACTCTCTCACGCACCACTATGTCGTCTCGGAGCTCTTCCCCCCTCTCTCAAACTCTCTATCCACCTGGGTCACACATACACATGCATATCTCACTTGCACTCGATAGGCCCATCTAAAACTCTATCTCTCTCCCTCATTCTCTCTCCATCTCACACGCACACACACACACAATCTCATGCCCAGCTAGCCAAGTATGATGGTCTCTCACTCAATTGTAGGCACACGCAGTCCCCCTTATATGTATATGACTAGCTAATCTTAGTCTCCATCACAAACATGTGCATGGTCTATCTCGATTTCTCTCGGGGCATCTTTCTATCGCGCACGCGCTCCCTCGATCTCCCACCCATATAGTACCCTCACGATCTCGAGGGGATCTCTCTATCACAAACACACCCTCTCTCCCTCCCCATGCGTCCATGCCATCCATGTGTCCCTCTCGACCTTTTTTCCTTGTTGGCCAGACCTCTATTGGACATGTGCTACAGGGGTGTCCCTCTCCGTTGCAAACAATCACACACTAGCTATCTTTGTGTATCTCCTCGCCTCGGTTTTCCATCTCGGAGATGCATGCGTGATATGTTTGCATAAGAAACGAAAAAACACTCTCTCTCTCTCTAATTTATCAATTGTTGTCACTTTCTCTTTCACACACATACTCTTTTTGCACACTTACTCATTATCCTTCACACGCACTTGATCGGTCTCGACTGAGGCACTCTCCTCCGTCCATAGCATATAGATTTATTGAAAAGTCAAACATCACAAAGTTTGACCATGTACGTGGAGAAAAACAATTACATCTAGTACGGCAAACATATACCATTCGATTCACCATGAGATGTAGTTTTGTATGATGTATCTTTGGTATTGTAGATATAAATAACATTTGCGTCAACCTGATGAAAGTTTCCAAAGTTTGACTTCTAAAAAATTTACATGCACTGCATTATCGAGCGGATGGAATATCTCTTTCCCCCTCTCAGCTATCTGACGCACCACTCAGCCTTATCGGGGCTCCTCAATCTGTCTCAAACTTTATTGGTCAGTTTGGTTCGTGACCTGACCCTCATGCCTTGATGGCCGGTACTGCCTGGTGTGGACGTGAGATGTAAAATATTTCTGCGTGTCTAGGCTTGTGTGGTGCTGAAGCGTTTGGTTCATGCCTGGTCTAGGCAAAGCATCAACGTCCCATCAATCAATCCATGCATCAATTATTTAATGCTAATATCCATCCATGTTGCTATTAGCCTCGTGGCCTCACGACCAGGCATGGCCAGGCGTTCGAAATCGGTCGCTTGGGCCAAGCTACTTGCAGTGTCTAGAGTTCAGCCACGCTAATTAAAGTGCAAGGGAACCCAGTGCAGGCGGGCTTTCTTTTTCATAGGGTAGCAACCAAACAAGCGTGCATGAAATCCAGCCACAACCCCAGGCCACGCAAAAGATGCTCACGACGCAAGCCAAACTGGCCTTATATCTCCCTGGTTCACACATACACATGTCTCGCTCGCGCTATACATATAGACCCATCCAACACTCCCCGCCCTTGTTCTCTCTCCATGTGACACGCACCCCCCTAAGTACCATAATCCCTCACTCCATCATAGGCTCTGTTTGGATCCATGGGTTAGAGTTAGTTTGGGTTAGTTTGGAGTCAATTAACCCAAAAAGATCCAAACAGGAGGGTTAGTTTAGGTTAGATGCATATAACCCATCCAAAAAACTAACCCATCCAAGAGGTGCCTATTTGGGTTAGTTCTTCTCGGGACCATTAATAAACACTTGTTTCTCTCGCTCTGCCCGCAGTAGATCCCTCCCCACTTCCTCGAAGCTTCTCGTCCTCTCCCTCCCTCCCTCTCGCACCACCCGTGAAGGTGCCTCGCCGTATCTGCGCTCCATCTAACCCTGCCATCCAAACACCTCTTTACTTAGAGTTAGTTCATGGTATGAATCTAACTCTAACCTCTAACTGAATTAGAGTATCCAAACAGGGCCATAGGCGCAAGCACTCCCCCCTCCTAAGTATGATTATCTCTTACTAGCCATCAGGAACACACATATTGTCTCCTTCCATCCATACGTGTATCTCGATATCTCTCGGGGCATCTTCTATCACTTACACACCTTTTCACTCGATCTCCCAACCATGTATTCCCATCACGATCTCCAGGGGATCTCTCTATGACAAACATACACTCTCTCCTCCCCATGTCTGCATTTTCTCCGTACGTCTCTCTTGACCTCTCTCCCTTGTTTGTCAGACCCCTCTTGGCCACGTGCTAGGGGTCTTCCTCTCTCGGTTCCAAACAACCACACACTATCTCCTCACCTTGCCTCCGTTGTCGAAGATGCATGTGTGATATGTTTGCATAAGACACGCACGCTTTTTCTCTACTTTTATCGTGTGTTATCCATGTCTCTTTCACACATGCACACACACACTTTTTTCACTCTCTCTCTCTCTCTCTCTCTCGTTAGGGACTCTGTCATGTCCATAAGCATATGGATGTTTTGAAAAGTCAAACCTCAGAAAAGTTTGACCAGGTATATGTGGAGAAAACATTTACTCTGGAACAATCATTAGATTCATCACAACATGTACTTACTTCATACTATCATTTATCTTTGGTATTGTAGATATAAGTAATTTCTTTATAAACTTGGTCAAAGTTTCAAAAGTTTGACATAAAAAAATGTTGTAACTACATTATCAAACGGAGGGAGTAGCTCTTTCTCTCTCTGCTATATCTCACGGGCCTCCCCTCTCACTCGAACTCTCTATACCGATGGATTATACGCTCACTGTGTCAGTGTATAGCTCTGTATATTGTTTAGTTGATCGGTCAACCAATCCACATGCTGTGTTGTTAGCTCGTGTTCTGTATCTTGGTGTGCTGGCCCATGTGGAAGTGGGTGAAAATAAGTAAACTAGAGGCCCATCTGACACGCGGTGAAGTAAACAAAGTTGAAACCACTCGGGGTAGCACCCCGCACGCTAGTAAATTGAGGGCGCATTGAGGACAAAATTCTTGCGCGTGAAGGACGCACTCGCGCACAATTCACCACTACGCGGCGGCATGCACAGAAGGGCGCACTCGCTCACACCCAGCACACAACACACACCAGCACACGTGTACACCGGCGTCGCCGCCAGTTGAGATGGACGGCGAGGCAGCCAACAAGCGGAGGCGGCTCGAGCCAAAACCGCATCCGGCGAACCTGGACTTCATCAGCAGCCTCCCCGACGACATGCTGCTCGTCATCATCGGCCTTCTCCCCACAAATCTACCGTGTGGACCGCCCTGCTCTCTCGGCGGTGGCGCCCCCTTTGGCGCTGTGTCCCCCTCAACCTCACCGTCGATAGCTGCCTCTGCGATGGGGATTGCAAACGCATGGCCGCAGTCTCCAAGATCCTTTCATCGCACCCTGGGCCAGCCAGACGCCTTGACATCCGCATGTTCAGTACCAACTGCAAGGTCCAACCCAAGTTCGACGAGTGGTTCTTATCCCCCGCCCTAGATCAGCTCGAGGAGCTCAGCTTTGAATCTGGACGATGTCGCTCTCTGCCGCCGTCCACGCTCCGCCTCATGCCAATGCTGCGCCGCGCCAGCTTCAGCTCCTGCTATTTTCCCCAGATTAATGCCGCGCCCGCCCTTCTTCTCCCTCAACTCAAGCGGCTCGAACTCTTCGATGTTGTCATCTCGAAGAAGGCTATGGAGCACCTGCTCCGCAGCTATACTACGCTCGAGTACCTTCGTCTTGAGCAGATCCTCGGGTTCATTAGTCTCCACATCGCCTCGAGAATCTCCGATGGATTTATGTGTCTTGCTGGCCCCGCAACAAGACATCAATTGGGAAGAGATCATTCCAGCTGTTCCATGTTATGGTCATTGAGCATGCGCCTTTCCTTGAGAGATTGCTTGTATCGGATCTAGAAGGTCCAACAAAAATCAGGGTCATTGATGCACCAAAATTGACAGCGTTGGTGTACTCGTCTACCAAATTCTCTGAACTCTTTATTGGATCCGTAATCGTTCAGGTACAACACTCATCTTATTCTCTGTCTTCTTGAAATTCACATTTTTAAATTTCTTCTTGATGTATTGGCTACCGTCTTCCAGAAAATGATTCCCACAAGCTTGACCCAGTCCATGCGCACAGTGAAGATCTTAGCACTAAAATCTATCGGCCCCAACCTGGATCAAGTTGTTGGATTCCTTACATGCTTTCCATGCACGGAAAAGCTACTCATCAAGGTGAAACTTCTTTCCTATAAGTAAACGGTAATCACAACGTAGCTCAATTTTTTTCGTAATTTTCCCAAATTACGATGACAAGTGTAGTGTTCAAAACTGCATCTGCGCACTGCACCGAAAGAAATGTTTTTAGTATTTTTTCTCACGTGATCACCTGCATCGTTTTTATGCTGTACTACTATAGTAGCCTAGGCTAGTCATAGTGGAAAGTAACTTAGACTACTCCAGTAACTCTATGGTTACCCTAAGAGCAAGTACTACCTCTGCCCTGGTTTACTCTTCCAATTTTGTAGTATCAAAATTTGACCATAGATTTAACTGACAAAATATTAATGCATGTCACTAAGAACTATATCGTTGGATTCATATTTGAACATAATTTCAAATGGTGTAATTTTTAGTGACATGCATTGGCATTTTCTTAGGTAAATCTATGATCAAAATTTTATACTAAATACGAGGTAGTATTCCCTCTGTCCCAAAATTCTTGTCTTACATTTGTTTAGATACGGATGTATCTAACACTAAAATGTAACTAGATACATCCGTATTTATACAAATTTAAGACAAGAATTTTGGGACGGAGGGAGTACAAAAGTGGGCTATGTAGGCCAAAACGTGTGCCAAATTCACTTGTGATGCATTTGGCATTGATGCCCCTCCATTGCTCACCTGGTGCCCCAATCTGGATCACCTACTTTGCTCCGGTGCCAAATTAACTCACGCAATGAAAAGACACTGCATGGGAGAGAGAGAGAGGATTGAGACAATAAAAAAACACTTGTTTGGGAGAGTGAGAGGCTGGTGTAGTTGGTTTGATTGATTTGTTTATGCATGTGGGTCTGTGTGCATAGTGGTGCCAACTCTCTCACATCGCGAGAGCGGTGCCAAAATCTTTTGATTTGACATCGATGCGTATTATGTGGCATACTTTTGCGAAATATGGCATCGGCCTCATAGTGGAAGGCAACAAATGCCCAAGCTCTTCATGTGCTCCTAGTTAAATGAGAGGAAACAGAGAGAGAGAGAGTGAAAAAATATCACTAGCCAGCCAACCCTATCATATGAGAAAATGATATTGGTACCTCTTGATGACACATCAATCTTATGCAGCCAGCTGCTCTAATATGTTCTCTTCTTTTGCAGATAAAAAAAGACCCGAAAGTGAAAAATGTGCTGCACTATAACAATCTCATCGAATGCCTTGATCTCCATCTTACAGAAATTGATTTGATCGACTACCAAGGTGTGCTCAAGGTAATGAGGTTTGGCGTTCTCTGGCGCTACAATGAATGGCGTGCTGATCACCACAAGCGTCTAAGCCTAAATGACAAAGTCTCCGCAGAAGCTGAATTTGTTTTTGAAACATCAAGTGGCCAGAGACTCGAAAACTTATTTGCCCATTAGTAACTTGTTAGGGCGGTGGGTTTTAGTTTGTATGATAATGCTGCATCCACCTAAAGTAATGAAAGTTATTACGTAAACTTCCTAGTAATTCCCTCTTCCTAGGTGCAGCATTACTCCTAACATTTGTAATATCAGTTTGAAACTTGTAATATTGCCGTGTCCTATTCCTGCATTTTCAAAATCCTACGAATCAAACAGGTCCTGAGTTGGTGATGATGTTGTGCCTCCCATCTTTCACCAATAGCCGTCGGATCTAGTTCTGACACATACAAACCAAGCTTCTCCATTTTTGCAAAAAGATGCCCACACTTGTTCTCTATTTACAAACAACTCCTTGTCTCTCACAATCACCCTTATCTCCTCCCCACCACATCTAGAAGGCCGTGGAAAAATCTGGCGCGATGGCCGCTGCCGGAGCCGTCCACCTCCAATCTTGGTGTTCCGTGCAATGCACGGGCATCTACACACGGGAAATTATGTCGAACAGAGCTAGTTGTAAGCATGATAGCTCTACAGACATGATGATAGTAACTGCAAACGGTGAGGCTGACTATGGTATGCCGAACACGACGCCTATACTCAGGTGTCATCTCCGGCGCAGGGTCTTGTCACTTCACTGTGAGGAGCAACACATAATAATTTGACCAACGGGTAGTACAGTGCTAGTACTCCTACTACTACATTGGTAGTACTACTACTACTAGTACTAGTAGCACCACCGTCTTGATTTAGGAGTACTACCACGTCCATCTGGATTTTAGTATTTGAGTAGCAATATCTAGTAATGCATGTCACAAAAAATGTACTACTCCCTCTGTAAATAAATACATGGTGTTTTATTCCTATCGGCGAGAGAACTTAATGTTTTTTGCTAACTACTAATAGGATTACATGCAATGAACTAAACACTACATGTCATGTTTGATAGTCTCAAGTCATTGAAAGCATGCACGGCCCACATCTCTCATTGGTTGATATGTCACGAAATAAGAAAAAAGGAGGGAGTTAATGCACCGTGCCTAAGGCTAGCCATACTGGGGGTAACATAAGTAGTATCATGCACTTGGGACTCGCAAACATGCTTATGTGGCAGGCAATTAAAGAAGAGAGAGATGGTTACAGTAACATAGGTAGATACCGTAACATAATAAATGTGATGCTACTATGTGTCATGCATGGCAATAAATGAGACCACTTATGATACTAATCTATGACACTATGCACTATAAAGATAGTAACATAGACTAGTAACATACGCATGTTACTAGTCTAAGTTACTCTCCACTATGACCAGGCTAAGTGTTTTGGGATTATTTGGTTTTCGTAATGTGACTTACACAACATTTTTGTTTACATGCATTAACATTTTATTAGTTAAATCAAAGGTCAAAACTTGGCGCAAAATGCAAAGGGGACCAATAAACCAGTAAACATCAAACTTCTCTCGTTTGGTCCCAACTAGAGGTCCGGTGAGATGACTATACTGCACCGGCACGGAGGGGGATGCAACTTCATTGACTTACGGCAACTGCCTTTGGGTGACTGACACGTGGGCCCAGGGGGTGGCTGGCCCACCTATCATACAGCCAAAGGCAGGTGCAGTAGACGGCCGAGGAGTAGTACGAAATCCTACGCACCTACGCATGCTAACAAAGGGCAAGAGTGATCACTCGAATCGCAAGATCAGTTGACTAGAAGCTAAGCTAGACCCATGGAGGCGATGAGCGCGAGCATCAGCCGGCTGTGCCAGATGGTCCACGATGCCGGCCTGTGGCCCGGTAACGAGGAACTTCTCCAGGTAGTATTGCTTGAGGCCGCCAGGGTGAGGGGCCGCTTGGACGATAGCTTCGTCTCCTTGTTCGGCGAGGTCCTCGTCGGTTTCCTTGACAAGTTCACCGTCGTCAAGAAGCTCGCGGACGACTTTGATGTAAGCCTCCAGCCGACGCGCCCAGGCTCGGCGATGCCCGCCACCCTCAACGGCCACTATGGTGACAACCTCTTCGACGCACTGGTGACCCTGCGACTGCCCGCCGTCGCCCTGGATAATTTCCACCTCGAGGCCGCGCTCGCCGCGCAGTTCCTGGCGCAGCAAGACACCATCGACATAATCACCCACGTCTACGTGCAAATCGTCCACAAGGACTACTAAACGCAAGAGGAGGACGATAGGACGCTGGCCTTCTTGGACCGCAGGGCAACCTTGGACAACACTGTTCAAAAGCACGTTGAGCTTGCCGCCAACGCCGCTGCTCCTCACATGTCGGTTGGTGACCTGGTGCACTAGGGCGTGAGGATGTCGTTGATGGATCCGTATGTATTTTTATCTTTCTGTCAAATCCATGTAGTAGTATATGATACTACAGTAATTATCTTACCTTTCGCATCAACTTCATAATTTTCGTACGTACTCCATGCATGAACGGCGCCAGAACCAAACTTCTCATTACTCTAGGCAAAATCGTTATTTTCTATCTATCGATCGCGCCATGGAGCAGAACCAAATTTTACAAGTTATGAGTTCAAAAGGAAAAGCCTACCGTGTTTGCGTCGCACCCCCACATGGTTGGTCCGGCACGCCGCTCAAGCGGGAATGCGTGCGGTGTTGCATTTTCACTTACAAGTGGGACCGCAGTTGAGCAAACCGACTATCGGCAAACCCCCACCCCGCTCACCGCGCGATGGCTGAGAAAATAGGAGGGAGAAGATATGGATGTAGCACGGACTCCAAGAAAATTGGTGTCGGATGGGACTCGTGTTGGTGGCGTGTGCCATACTGGTAGACGTGAATGCTAGTTATGGCCCATGCCACCCCACTATATCGAGCCTATATCGAGGTACGTAGAACAAATTTCCTGCAGTCCGTTCTCAGCCCTCCTCTATCTCTCTTCTCAGCCAGCCAGCGGACGAGCGGAGCCCATCGTCTGTTTGCTCACATGCGTTCCCACATGTCAGTGAAAACGCAAGCGGACCCACTGAACCTGCACATCTTTCACCTCGACGTGCTGGTGATGAAAAACAAATCCAAGAAAGATCTTCGGTGGCCGCTTTTGGAGTTATTCAAGAGTAGTAAGATTCTATTTACAGTTTAACCCAAGATGCACATCTCGTGGCTTCAACTACCACTCTATTTTCTTTCATGACACAACCTGGATGATGGATGTCCCACGTGTTAGCAAAAGGAGGAAGAACCCGACCAAATCTTCGGTTGTGCTCTCGGATTAGACTAGTTGTGCTAACTTAAAAAATTTATTGTGTACTCCCTCTGTTCCAAAATACTTGACTTCCATTTGTCCAAAAATGGATGTACCTATATACTAAAACATGTCTAGATACATATATATTTTGACAAATAGAAGGCATGTATTGTGCAACGGAGGGAGTAGAATGGATGCAAGTTTTTGTATTGGGAAGAAGAGTACATCCATATATTGATAGAGTGCAATTTAGTAAATGTTCTATCACTTTTAGCTAGCACAGAGGCTATAGATGAGATTAGTGCACTTGTTGATACTCCTACTTGGTATGCGTGTTGCTGCTTAGACGCAGAGAAAAATGGACCGGAGGGAGTACTAGAATAGAGGCTAGACATGAGACTAGATGCGAGGAAGCAACGTCTACTTCTTTACACTCGAAGAATAAAGAAGCACGCAAGATCGAGCCTCCGCAGATCAACAATGAATGCATCGAGAAGGCACTAATCCAACTTACAGGAGTAGTAAAATGTATTCTTGTGGTTCTTGTTTTCTTTGGTCTTGCTTTTCTAGTCAAAATTATCGTTGGAGTTCGTGCAAAATGGAGGTTCGTTTGGGGTCGTGCGTTGCAGTTGGCCTTACAAGTGGGACCGCAGTTAAGGAAACCGACTAACGGCAAACCCCCACCTCGCCCACCGCACGATGGCTGAGTTAGAGAAACGATGAGGTTGAAGAGATTGCTCTAGCACGGACTCCAAGAAATATGGTGTCAGATGGGAGTCGTGCTGGTGGCGTGTGCCGTACACCTAGACGTGAATGCTTGTTCTGGCCCATGCCACCCTACTACTCCTACTACTTACTATATAGTACTACTAGTATCAAGGATTCGAGGTGCTGGTTACGTAGTACAATATGGCTACAATGAAAACACTCGCACGACGCGCGAAGCATGTGAAGCTAGTACAAATAGTGTACTACTATTGTTGATTGGCCTCATCCGATAACCTATTGCAATGCACGTACAATTATGTATTTGGAAAATATTTTTTTGCCTCGTCGCACCACTCACTCACAGAAGCGACTTGAAAGCCATTCATAAATTTAGTAAGTTTATCACATGCATATCATTTTATTACGTACAACAGGTCATCAACCCACATCGACAACGAGGATACATTATAATTACTAAAGTTTTCACCACACAACAAATAACAAGCAATGAAATGAACTTCAACTCAACCATTCCTCGGCATTGGAAACGCTTGCTTTGAACCACAAGTGATTCTCTAGGACGGGCCATCCATTGTCGATCTGGAGACCAATGCAGGACTGATCATCCAGGCTGAAGCGGCCTACTATATCAGTACCAGGGTAGGGAACCACCCAAATGTCCGAGGTATAGACACAATTGCTTCTCATAAATGGTAGCAACATTGTGTCAACAGCAGTTGGATCGCCTTTCACCATCATTGGATAGTTGTGTCCAAGGAAGAGTGAGTTTTCTCCAAGACTATCAATTCTGTACCAGGGAGAAGGAGTTGGCGCTAGCACACTAGTATCCATCCCAAATACCATGCAACGGGTGTTGGAATAGGTTCGGAGAGTGCGACCATGGGAGACTACACCTGCTTCCTTAGCAGTAACATCATCAGTGGGCTGTATACACACGAGAAGAGGTGATCCATCAGAATTAGTTGCCAGGCGCCAAATAGTATATGGGCGCTGCTCGTCCTCATGCTCATGATCATCACCATTGTCATCTCCCCCTTGGTTATAAAAATCTTCAAGTATAGGTGGTCGAATGCTCGTAGGACCTTGGAAACACAAGAACAAGGTTAATTAGTAAAGGGAAACTTGCTAGCCCGCATGCATGTGGATGAAACAATTATAATTACAGTGGAAGACAAACGTACCAAAACAACGATTCCATGCAAAAACAGTGCCACGAGTGGTGGCAGCAAACACAAGTCCCTCATATTCAATTGCATCGCAGTACTCATCCGTGTACATAAACTGATTTTTGAGCAATATCCATCGAGTCAAACCAGCAAGGACGGCAACAAGCTTGTCGAGATAGCAACAACTTCATACTTGTTGTAATTCCAAGAGCGGTTGGGAACTCGAGAAATTGCTATCTTCCATAGAAGACAGTCGCCATGATTGTATTTGAACGTGCGTACAATACCGGTGTGCTCAACCTCTAGGCAGTCTGCTGAGATTTTTGGAAGTGGAACCCGGTCACGAGTGTACACATTCACAAGTTCCCACTCACAGTTGGACCCAACGTAAACAACCCAATCTCCATTTGCGCATGCCCAAGCCTTTCCCCCAAGTGATGGCATCTTAACATCATACATATCATTATCAAGCGGCATCAACTTGCACAGGGTGAGGCCTCCATCGTGACGGCGCCAGTCATCAGGGTCACGGCGAAGAAGATAGGGGAGATCAAACCGCTCGTTGACTCTTGGGTTCCTTGTAATGATGTTATTAGTTGAGTCAAGAATGGGCTTGAACGAACCTGCCATGCTAGCTGAGGTGATGATGTCGCACCGATCAATGAGTTCCTCCACCATGTCATCTTTCAGATCGGGGCAAGAATAACGGGGTCGTTTCTGTCCTGTTCCCTCCATGGAGAAGACGATCGAACAATGGCAGAAGAAAGGGTGAAGGGCTGAAGGAAAATGGAGGAGGGAGAGGAAGAGCGTGCGACAACAGTTCCAAATCGTGAGGGAAAGGCGAAGAGTCGGTGGACGGTTGCCAGTTTGCGACGGTTCACGAAGGGGCACCCCGGCCTACACGTTGGTTCGGAAATACTCCTACTACTCGCTGTTGTCTCACTGATATGTTGGAACGGGACCACATGTCAACGAAACATGGTGTGTAATTTCTCATGCAAAATGCGATCTGGCCGCGTTGGCCCGAGATGCGCATTAGTTGTCGACCTTTATTTTTTTTAATGGCGTGCCGTTCAGTTTTGAAGCATGGCTAACTGGTATTGTACACAGAGAAAATATAAACTACTCTACCACTACTCCACCTCCAGTACTAGTAGCATAAAAAAGATACATAGGCTGGAGCTTCAGCGCTTTCTTGCCAAGGGCTACCCACTTGCTTCTCACACTACCACCCTCTCTCCAGATCTAAAAAAGACGGCCCCTCTCTCCCTCCTCACTGGTGGTCACAGATCTGCCGGGGAAGAAAATGACATGTAGCGTTGACGCACTCGTCATCAGCGAGCGAGGTCACGCACTGATGACAAGGCCGTCCTCTCAGACCTAGCGCCCGCGCTGGATGGCCTCCGCCCCCAAGCTCGCTGCCGTAGTGTGTGTGGAGGATGGCGACCACGAGCGAAGCCACTTCCCGCCGACCCTCAGGTATGCTACCTCTTTTTGAACCATACCCTTGTTCTATTACCCCATCTGGCACGTCGTTGCATGTGGACCTTTTTCCACTCCACCATCTTCCCAATTTGCTATCCTCTGCTCTGCTCGCCACGCAGACGAAAACCATAATTTGCACTATTAAAGGAAACCCTACTTCATGCAGACTAATCCATGTCTTGGTTGAATAAGGAAAGGAAGGGAGACTGTACTGTCCAAGAGAGTAGGCATCAAACCCGCATCTAGGTTGAAAAGGGGAAACTCAGTAGCTAAGGAACGAGTCTCGTGTCTCTTGTTTGAAGAAGGGTAGAAAGGCATGACAACGCAATAGAGAATGACCAAGTCGATCGGTTTGTTGTCCTCACATAGGAAAAAGGTAGCTAAAGAGAACAAAAATGGGACATAATCCACATATGCTGCCTGGATATTTGTTGCTCTGGGCAACCATACCTCCCTCACCACTCTGCGTCCGTGGAGGTACATCGGTGCGCCCACTGTCCGAATGGGCCTCCCATGCTCTTATTGCCACTTTATTTGCTATTAGTATAACGCCAGCAGTCAAGTCAAGCAATGCTACTGCTAAAGTGATGCCACATTTAACTAATGCCGCTCTCAGTCTAATGCCACCAATAAATTTAAGCAATGCCATTTAATGTCACTGGATTATTTCAGGGTTAGCTAATGATTGTGGATGTATTAAAGATTTTTCAGCTAAGGCATTCTAATGCTGTTGCACAGCCTGTAATAAACTAACTACTCTACTGTTGCACTAGCCACTGGATTAGTGTATATTTGTAGTATTCGAATGGTGCTGCATTAGCGTATGGACATAAATAAAGTGTGGCAAGCTTTCCCAGATATGTGCTCAAGAAAACAACTACCTATTTTTCTAAATACTAGACGTTTGGGTACTTTAAATTGAACCGCGAAAACATCTTATATTAAGGAACAGAGGGTGTAGAGTTCACTCAAATTATCCCGGTAAAGCTAGTCACACCTTTGTTAAAATTAATGTTCATTATGTTATCGGAGGAGGTCTGTATGTTTGTCTCTAATGCCTGTCGACTACATACCCGACATCATGATGTAATGTTAAGTCATTTCCTTTTGTACAGTGTCACTGAATTGTCAAGGCAGTGATGGCATTTTATTTTAGTAGAACTGCACAAAATTTGCTTAAAAGAAGAGGAAAGGTCAGGAATGGCTCAGTTTTTCATAAAAAACTATGTATGCCTTCCTGCCATCATCCGCTGTTGCTTTATTTATTCCTTCAAACATGTGGTTAGAAACAGTCTTGCTACCTTTTCCCATTAAGAAATTGGAATGCTTATATTTGTGAGTCTATGCTTCAACTAGTGCCACTTTTATTGTAATCACACTTTCAATATCTATGCAAACAGGGATGCTCGATTTTAGTGGAACTGCACAAAAAGTCCAACTGGTTCAACATTAGGAGCATGTTTTTTCCAAACCTTTATATCCAATTGGTGGCACTATGAGCTGTTCATTAGGAAGGTACATGGTTTGCTACTATCTTGCTACTCTTTTTGCACTGTCATTAGATAGTAATACTAGTGGTTTGCATGTGAATTTATTGGCAGGGTGGACCTACATTGGAGGTGCAGGACATGATTCAATGATTGGATGCTCAATTTCGGTTGTATCGATTTCACCTCTTCCATCACTGTGAACATGGTGTGGTATATGTTTACTAGCTGCTTGATATTTGTGCAGACAGAGATGTCTGCCCGTTGCTATTTGGAAAACAAACAAAGTGTCCGCAATTTTGGTTGAACTGCACAAAAGAATAGTATAGTCACTGCATGCAGTGCCATTTGAAAATAGACACAAAGATTGGATAGTCACTTCATGGACTGCAGAAAAGTAGTATTGTACTATTTACTGGCCAACACTAGGTGCTTCATTGCTTTGGTCTGATTATACAATGGGCATCATTTTCCCTAAGTTAAAGTTTGTATTCCGAAAATAGTCTCGCGGTGTGATCGAGAGAATACCAAATCATATTGCAGTGGATGTTCCTCCATGATGTGTGGTTCATTCTCATGGTTCCAGCTGTTGGTGAAACCACTTACATTTGCAAGAGGAATTGTAGACTTCACAAAAAAATTGTCTTTCAGTCTGTACTGAATATTGGCCAAGAGAACCATCCATGTTAGTAGGAAGAACAGATGTTTTTTCTAGATCTTTGCTTTTGGAGCTACACATTTGTATATGATCTGTGAATCATTGAGATGCATTAACATGTTGATCTTATGTATGGGAATCATACTAGTTAGTTTTAGTTGCCAGTCATGCGACGCAAGATACGAAGTGGCTGATCTTTGCTTTTGGAGCTACATATTTGTATATGGTCTGTGAATCATTGAGATGCATTAACAGTTACTTATTTCTGTTTGCTCAGTGTTTACAAGTTACTGATCAATCACTAGCTAGCCTACAAATGCGCTCCTGGCAGTTTTATTTGCGACGCAAGATGCGAAGTGGCAGTTTTTTGAATAAAATGCCTACCTCTGAAGAAACTGACAAGCTACACTATCGATCCTACACGGATAAAAATGCCTACCTCTGAAGAAACTGACAAGCTACACTATCGATCCTACACGGATAAATAGCGGATCACGCACGTACTACCTCCTTTCCGGTTTGCAGGGCTCAATTTAAGAAACGACCTACTCGATCCTACACGAATAAATAGCGGATCACGCACATACTAGTACCTCCTTTCCGGTTTGCAGGGCTTAATTCAAACCTCTCACCAACCAAGGTGCTCCCTTCGTCCGGGTTTATTAGTCCCGTGAGCAAAGCAGCAAGACCAAGGCAGGGCAATAATTAACCGCATGCAAAAGTTTAAGCCTAATTAATTCCAGTGATTTAAGTGGCTGCATGCGTGCCCTCGGCTACGACTCATTGCATGCTGCTTTGCATACTGCATGTGAGCGATTTTGAGTGCCTGCATGCAGCCGGCCGTAATTAAGGCAGCTAACTGATGCGAAAAAAGATACGCTTTAATTGTTGCCGGCTTTTTAAATCCGTGAAATCATTATTGACAAGGAGGGAGATGATTCGAGTGCACTCGTTTGACCGCCATGCCGGCGTGCGACCCAGACGGGACGGGACGGCACAATCATAATTTCAGTTTCCCTAGTTTTCCATGGCAAGCTGGCGCGCTAAGCCATTATGCATTGAATTCTGATGACCGTCGCGCTACCTTCCCCCTATAAGTACTGTTTCCCGGCCTTCTCCGGTGCCACCGTGACTTAACTCGCCATATCCTCATAAGCCCCCACCGGCCCGACGTCGCTCGCCACGTCCGCCATGCCCCCGCCTGTCCACGGTAGGCGACGTCGGAGGCGGTCACCGCCGGAACTAGTGTTTGGTTTTTCACCGGAAGGCAGACGGAGGGAAGAGGCATTCTATCTATCTTTACATGGCAATGCGCAGATCGAGGAGTTGTTGGAGCACGACCGCATGGCGGAGGAGCAAGAGTTGTTGGAGCGCGACCGCCTGGCGGAGGAGCAGCGTCTCGCCGATTTGCGCCACCAGCGGGACATGGAGCAACACCGCACCGATGCTCAGAGTCGCGAGCAGAGCGCCCGCAACTGGGCCGACTACATGGAGGTCGACGCCCGGCAAATAGCCCTGGAGGATGTCGGGCACGCACGCGTTCGCGATGCCGATTTTTACTACCAGCTCATCAAGTGGGTTTCCCGCTTGGAAGCCGAAGCTTCGGTGGACCACGCCGGCATGGAAAGGGCCAACGCGCGTGAGCAACGTGCCCTATCGCACCTCTGGCAAGTCCGAGGCGAGGCGCAGGACGCCGGTGCCAGCGTTTAGCGTGTACCACAGATGGCGACCGGCATCGTCTAGTTAGCTAAGAGTAAGTTAGACTTGTCTAGTGGGAGTAGATAGTTAACTTGGCTATGATGGTTGTCAACGTGGAAGTTCAGTACTATATGTGGATCAGACCTGTTACTTTGCTCTGAATGTTGAACTTTCCGTTTGAACGTATGGAATGGGCTGTTATTTTTTTAAATGGGTTGTATTTGTCCTCCACGGGTTTAGAGGCTGACATGTGGGCCTAGCAAGTTGATGCGTACACAATCAGGAAATGATTGTACGTGGAGAGGATGATAGCAGGGACCCGCCAAGGTCATGGCAGTACGCAAGAAAGTGCCTCCTTATTTCAAGCCAATAAAAAAATGGCTCCTCCTAGTGGATTTCTGACATCTGGGTCCCATGCCATTGTCAACGTAGTCAATAAACGAGAGAATTGCACAACGAGCGGCTGACACCAGGGACCCAGCAGCTCGCCCATTTATTTTTGTTTTGGGTTAATTTGATAAATGCCTCCGAGAAATGCCACTGCAATTTCCGAACTTTGAAAAATGCCATTTCATGCCATTTCTAGTGGCATTTTTCAAAGTCTGGAGTGGCGTTTTTCAAAGTTTGCAAAAATTGCAGTGGCATTTTTAAAAGTTTGGAAATTACAGTGGAATTTTTATGAATCGCCACAATTGGAGTGGCATTTATCTAATTTGTTTTTGAGACGGAAGCAGGGTGTCAACTGCGCTGTGCGGGACACTCTGGCCTGTCTAGACAGCCTTTTCTTTTATGTTTACCACAGATCAGCCCAGTAGTTTTTTTTTCTTTCTGAAAATGGCTAGCCCAGTTTTTTTGTGATTTGTCAAGTAAGTCACTTTATCAGGCTTGTTGGGCTGCAAATCTTTCAAGACGAGGAGAGCTTCATTCAGCTGGCCGAGAAAATGGCCTATCAGTAATGAGAAATGGGTTGTACATTTTTAAAACACATCAAACCGGCAATTAGTTTCAAATATCTTTTTTTCATTTCAATATTTTAAATTGCATTCATTTTTATGCATGGACAATTTATTGGATTTTATATTGATATACATTTATTTTTAAAATCAGTTTGAATGTGACTCGAAATTTCGGGATTAAAAACAGTTCAGACCGCACCGACATATGCAAAATTTCGTATAATTTTTTAACCGTGGCCACAATATGGGTTGTAATGCTAACAAAAAGAATATGGGCTCCAAAAAAACCCGTAAGAATTAGCAAATGGGCTTTAAACTATTTGAAATAATGGTAGATGGGCTGTATGCTGTTTTCCACAGATTTGAGGCTTTCCACAGATGGCCTGTATACTGTTGGATGTCCAATCAACGGCCATCGTGCTTCTTCAATCTCCGCTCTTCCTGCTGCAGCCGCTCAAACAACCGCCGGCGGGACTGCCTGCTCCCTCCTCCCCACGGCCTGCTGTGCTGACGCGCGGGCCTCACTGCCCCACCGTACTCCCATCACGGGCCTAGCCATCCCTCTACTCACCCATAGTCCCACACCTTCTGTTATTCTCCGGCGACGGCAGACGAACCAGTAAACCCTCGTACAGTCGTACTCCCCTCCGCGTGGGAAACAACTGCCGAGTCTTCCCTGCCTCCGTGTCGTTCCCTTCCTAGGCCTCGCCGTCGTCCACCACCCTGGTGCTCTCGGTGTGGCATGGTCAATGTGGTTAACGACCGACATGCATCTGAAGTGGACTGTACATGGAGAGGCCGACAGCTGGGTCCATTTCCGCACGCAAGGAAATGCCTCCTTATTACGTGCAAAATAATGATTCCTCCACCTGACATCTGGGACCCACCTAAAGGGCCTCTGTATTTCGCGAAAAAAAATGTTACCGCCGCTGACAGCTCGGACCCACCAACTATATCTTCGCATGCAAGGAAGTGCCTCCTTATTACGCCCAAAAAAAGAATACTCCCCATACGATGTCCACTAAGTTGACGGGGCCTACTAAGTTGACAGGGACGAAGGGCTTTGTCAACTTAGTCAATATGCACGATTCTAGCTCGACTGACCATGCGATGTCCATCCAACAGCCATAGTGCTTCTTCAACCTCTGGTCTTCTTGCTCCAGCCGCCCAAAGCAGCGCCGATCGTGCCGCCTGCTCCTGCCTCCCGTGGTCGGCTGTGCTGCTGCGGAGGCCTCACCACCTCCATACTACTCCCACCACTGGCCAGGCCATCCCTCCACTCCACTCACCCACACCCCCTGTTATTCTGCGGCGACGGCAGCGCAGCCGAACTAGTGAACCCTCGTACTCCTCTCCGCGTGGGCATCCACTACCGCGTCTTCCCCGGCTCCGCATCATCCCCTTCCCAGTCCTCGTCGACGTCCACTGCCATGGTGCTCTCGGTGCGGCGTGGTCAGTGTGGTCAAAGACCGAATTCCATTGGAAGAATACTGTATGTGAAGAGGCTGACAGCTGGGGCCACGACAGCCGCAAGGAAGTGCCTCCTTATTACGCGGAAAATAATTATTCCTCCACCTGACAGCAGGGACCCACCGGACGGGCCACCAGTATTTCACGAAAAAAACGTTTGCCCCTGACTGCTGGGACCCACCCAACGGGCCACCTTATTTCCCGAAAAAAACGTTACCCCTGCTGTAAGCTCGGACCCACCGGAAGTGCCTCCTTATTACACACAAAAAAATGAATACCCCCCTGCTAGCTGGGACCCACCTTGGTGGGAGGCTGACTTGTGGGCCTACTAAGTTGACGGGGACGGAGGGCTTTGTCAACTTAGTCAATATAAACGATTCTAGCTCCGGTGACCGTACGATGTCCATCCAACAGTCGTAGTGCTTCTTCAACCTCTGGTCTTCTTGCTCCAGCCACCCAAAGCAGCGCTGGTCGTGCCGCATGCTCCTGCTTCCCGTGGCCGGATGTGCTGCCGTGGAGGCCTCACCGCCCCCTACTATTCCCACCGCTTGCCAGGCCCTGCGGCAACGGAGGCCTCACACCGCAGCCGAACCAGTGAACCCTCGTACTCCTCTCTGCACGGGCTTCCACTGCCGCGTCTTCCCCGGCTCCCCGTCGTCCCCTTCCTAGGCCTCGCCGTCGTCCACCGCCCTAGTGCTCTCGGCGTGGCGTGGTCAACATGGTCAAGGAACGACTTCCATCAGACGTGGACTGTATGTGGAGAGGTTGACAGCTGGGTCCACAACCACAGCAAGCAAGTGCCTCCTTATTACGCGGAAAATAATTATTCCTCCACCTGACAGCGGGGACCCACCGGACGGGCCACCGTATTTCATGAAAAAAAAACGTTTCCCCCTGACTGTTGGGACCCACCAGCTGCACCTTCGCATGCAAGGAAGTGCGTCCGGGCAAAAAAAACGATTCGCCCCCCTGACTGTTGGGACCCACCAGCTACATCTTCGCATGCAAGGAAGTGCGTCTGGGCAAAAAAAACGATTCACCCTCTGACTGCTGGGACCCACCAGCTACATCTTCACAGGCAAGGAAGTGCCTAACAGTCGGGACCCACCTGGTCGAAGCGTACGTAGCATTGTCATTCTGGTCGCGAACGTGTACGTACATACTGGTCGATGTAGAGGCGCGCACGTGTCGTAGTAGAGGCGCACATGTGTCGATGTAGAGGCGCGCATGTAGCATGTACACGTACGTACAACGGCGAGGGTGCAAGAAAGAAAATACGGCCACACACATACATACGGCTGGGTCTCGAATGCCTACTCGCGCATACATACATGGCTGGGTCGGAACGGAGAAATAGCGTCATCGTCCTGTTCATGGGAGCGAATGGAATGCGTCGTGTTCATGGGGAGGCAATGAAATGCGTCATGTTCATCGGGAGGCAACAAAATGCGTGGGAGCCAACCGGCTCGGACGGAACAAGCAATGGAAACGAGGCCCGGCGTACCGCAAAACGGAGGAAACAGCCTTGTGTTCGACCGGCCACATTCGGAACGGGGTCCTGTTGATCAGGAGGGGTGTGGCGTACCGCAAAACAGAGGAAACAGGCCTCCTATCAAAACAGGGGTCCTGTTGATCGGGAGGGGTGTGGCGTACTGCAAAACGGAGGAAACGGACCTCCTACGGTCGAAACGGGGGTCCTGTTGATTGGGAGGGGTGTGGCGTACCGCAAAACGGAGGAAACGGACCTCCTACGGTCGAAACGGGGGTCCTGCTCATCGGGAGGGGTGTGGCGTACCGCCAAACGGGACTCCACAGGATACTGTTCATCTCCACCGTCGACTTCCTCCAGCCTCCACGGGCTACCGTCGACCTCCTCCAGCCTCCACGGGCTCCTGTTCATCTAGCCTCCATGCGCGCTACTCCACCGGCTACTGTTCAACCACCCCTCCACCGTCTACTGTTCATCCATCCCTCCACCATCTACTGTTCATCCAGCCCTCCACACCACGGGGTCCTGTTCAACCACCCCTCCACGGCCACCCCTCCACCCTCTACTATTCATCCAGCCCTCCACA
>NC_041393.1:259932373-259943290 GCF_002162155.2 Triticum dicoccoides
CGCAACACTCACTATTCATCCAATCGATCGGCTTTAGTTAGCAGCAGTAGCAAAGGAATCGCTCCATCTGGTTTAGTTAACAGCCATTGATCGATCGCTCGGGTTCAGTAACACGTAGCCTGCAGTGCAATCGCTCGGGTTCAGTTAGAGCCAACGCCTCGCACACACGCGCGTACGTGTACGAGAGAAACGTGCATCGCTCGGCCCCCGACCTCCCATCGTAACCGGCAACTCCCCGAAATTTTCCTCCTCCTCGCTTCTACCACGGTTTTTTCCGTCATGGATGGCCCAAAGAATGTCATGCAGTTGCGTCTCCGGCCCGCTCAGGACGAAAAGCCCATTTTCTGTCATGATTTTTTGTCATAGAAGTAGGAGCCCACCACATCTATGATGATACCGGGTTTTGTCACAATTATCGTCATAGAAGTGTCATATGTATGACAAAAAAAAATTCGTTCGGCCCAAAATGTCACGGATGTGTCTTTTTTTGTAGTGATCATGGCTGGCCAACCGACATTGTATTGAAAGACTTGTAATATCTTCAATCTGCTTGCTCTTCTGCTCTTCTTTAAGATGATCATCTTCTCTTGCGGTCGACTAATCAGGTCAAGTCGTTCTCCCTTAGTATATTTTGAATCTGTCATGTCAGGTCGACTTGTTCTTCTTTACTATATGTTGAAGCTGTCATCTAAGAAGTGTCATCACTTCTAGAGCTCTCATATTTTGAGTAGTAGGCCACATTATATTAATGCACACACCAA
The DNA here is from genome assembly GCF_002162155.2 of Triticum dicoccoides. NCBI lineage: Eukaryota > Viridiplantae > Streptophyta > Magnoliopsida > Poales > Poaceae > Triticum > Triticum dicoccoides. The sequence continues at coordinate 259,933,135 of NC_041393.1, forward strand.
ATTACAGCATGGATGACATCTCTTAAAAGAATTGCAGAGATAGCACAAAGGCGTTTACAGGGAGGCAGTATTGGATTAGAATCACTTCTGCATTACAAAGATAATCTCACTTGTTTTATTGTTTTCATGCATGTCAGATATTGAACATTGTCAAAAATGAATATGAGAATGGGCACACGAGAGGAATATTGCGGAACAATCCACTGGCTAACAAACTTGGCATGGTGGAGGATGGCCTATCTTATTCACCCATCAAAGTGCTTGCTCTAACTTGGCAAGGTTGTATTGGTCGCACATATTTTGCATCTGACCTCTTGCATTACTTCTACTTTGTTACACTATCTACGTAGTTTAACCATCATATATGAGTATATGCCATACCTATTCATTTTCTGTACCTATTCCATGTGTCGTCATACTATGTTTTTCCAGTCAAATGTTGTTCTTTTGTAATAGATGTCCAAAAGGAAGAGGGTGAGTGCAGATCCTCAAGGAGTACAAACTTGGTATTTGAAAAAGGTAGTGATACCTGTTAAATCAGATAGATCAGCAGCCATAGAAAACACATGCCCAACTATACCACACTTTACCCCTACTCCAGTGGCCAAACCCCTATTAGAAATGCTGAGAGCCTACCGTCAGCTACTGTCTATGATATCAATTCAAAATTTGAACTCCTGAATTTCTGCACGTGCCTTACCTTCTCTCTTGTATGAAAACTAATTTCAGATGAATCTCCTTGCTCAAAGGATCATACGATCTCACAACAATACTGGGCTCTGCATTGCTCTTGTCAGTACCTCTCTCCCTTTTGCCTTTTAATGTTGTACTTAATTAATTTCTATTTGATTATGTATCATCAGTCTGCACCTTAGCTTCATTATCCTCTGTTTCTTCCAATATTATTTGATCTATATTTACTCTTTGCAAAATGTAGAACAATGGCAACGCTTATAATGAATTTTATTTCTGGAATTTATTGAATTATCCTTCCATCAACATGAAGAAGGGCTTTGTCCAGCCCGTGTTAACATATAATGTAAGTTCATCCTTCTCAAGCCTTCAAACTTTGTTCTAGTATAGATTTGGATAGGCATCATTTCCTCCACTGATGTTTACTTTGTTGTTTACATCTGATTGGATGTTTGCAACAACTACCAGTTTCAAATTGTAGTTGTAAAAACATGTTCCTTATGCAGAACATATCCATTTATTTGCTTATATAATTGTGAAACCTGTTCGTGTCTCCTTGTTTCTCTTTCAGAGTCGTATCTCTTATGCCAGGCAGAACTTTAGGGAAGATAGTGAGCCAAACCATCTTGAGGACAGCGAGATGACCCCAAGGTCCTGTCTTGATGAAGACAGTGAGTTGAAGCTACTCACCAGCAGGTGTGAGACAACCTCTATGCAGTCGCTGCCTTAATCAGTTCGACTTCTTCAGTCTCAACTTAAAGCGGAAAGGCTTGCTTCAGCTTAGCTTTGACTTGAAGTCAAAGATGTAATGAAGATGTCAGAGGACTGCCTTGCACACTATCATGCCATACAGCTAGGGTTGAAGCATCTATCGTTGACACAACTGAGGTCTAATCAGCTTCTTCGGCTGTTTGGGGGGCCCGACCTGGCCAGGCCTAGTGCCTTCTGAAGTGCTGTCAGTTTTGTATATTCTTTTGTCGGTGCGTTTATTTGCACTGGTGGCGAACTTTGATGCCCACTGGATGTAATATGTGTAATAGCCGTGATAGCCTAGCGTAAGTTGCCTGCTTATTTATTTCCTTGTTGTCTTATTTATTTGTTTGCTTGTAGTCAGTGCAGTTCTTTTTCCGCGGTTTGCTAGTGGGCGCAATAACCTATTTTTTTGTAACATCCCAAATTTTCAATTTGGAATGTTATACAATAGATCATTATTGCATATCATATTGTATTGCATTTTGGCTTGATCCTAGAAATTTCACGCAACTCAAGGACCCACGGAGAGAGTTGGAGATTTCGTTATTTTCATATTTGAGTTTTCTCAAATTTTGAAAATAGGATCATTTGATTTTAATTATTTTATCTTCGAATATTTCTTATACAAAAATAAAAGAGAGGGAAATCAAAAGAAGATTTTATCTCGGAGTTTATTGCTATTTTATTTGAATTTAGGAAAATTGCATGTTTTTCAAAATTGCATTTTAGGGCCAAGAAAATGTTCATCTCGTTCTAAATATTTTATTTAGACGGTGAAAATTTGTTTTGGCATTTTTAAAATTTACTTTATTTTCTAGGATTTATTTAAGTTTCAGCGGAATTTTTTTTAAAAAAGAAAAAATATATGTTCGGACCGACCGGGCCAAATGGCCAGCCGGCCCAGCCGCACCGCCTCCCAGCCTTGTGCCCGCACCGGACTCCGCCGAAGTCTGGGAGTCCGACGCCGCCCCGACGCCCCCTTCCCCAAGCCAAGCCCACCCCCCCTTAAATACCCCACCGTCCCGCCGCCACCACCGCGTCCCGCCCTGCTGCCCACAGCCGCACCAGCAGCAGCCGCTGCCACTTGCGCGCCACCCAACCCCGCCGGACCCCACGAGGTAGTTGCCGATGCCGCCGCCGGTTTTTTTATAAAACCGTTCGTTTTTTTAAACCCTAGATCCGTTTTTCTAGATCGATTCGTCGGTTTTCCCGGTTTAGTTATTTAACGGACGTTCGTCCATACATTCATTTTAACGAACAATTTTCGTCGTTTAGCCGGGGACATCGAACGTCCGTTCGTTAGCCTGTTTGTCCGTTTTTCTTTTTTTTGGATTTTCCGCGATTATTCCCGGTCGCGATTTCTGATCCAATTTTCGTTCTAGTATAACTTTTTGCTCGTTTATCGGAATCAGGCGATTCAAGAGCCTAGAGTTTCGTCTCGAAACCCTCTTTTCGTTTAATCAACTCAAACAAGTTTTTGCTACTGTAAAAGTTGACTTAGGTCCAGATTAGTAAACGGAGCTTGTTTCTTTCGCCGTTTGACTTTCGTTGCTTCGTATGATTTGATTCTTTTCGCAAACCGGAGTTCTTAAGTTGAACTTTCTGGTTAGATCTCTTATTTGAGTTTTACCTATGCTTTAGATGAGTGCTTATTGTATGCTTGTTTGTTTGCGATAGAGTACCCGGAGTGCGCCGCTTGCTACTACGAGTCTCTAGGTTTCACGGATCATCAGCAAGGCAAGTAACACTTTGATCATACCCTTTTACTACCCAGTTTTATTACATTAGATCAATCCTCAAACAATTGCATGAGTAGGATCTGATTAATATGTGGGGTTTTGGGAAGTAGTTGATGAGGTAGAACTTATTGCCCTGTTTATTATCAAACCCTTGGGAGTTACTTCTACGTTTGCTTATACTGCTATGCTATGCTCGTAGACGTGGATTGGGTTTGAGTGTATCCATGACATATGTGAGATTGTTAATTAACGGTTTACTTAAGATGGCAACTTTAATACAGATCTGGGTGGATTGAGGCACCTAGGGAACCCAGTGATTGCCTGTTTTTTTGGAAATCCCAGGGTACCGTGTGATTCTCCTATGGACCGCCACCCAGGCTCAAAGGGATCATGAGATTATTCATTCTAGAAACTTCCGTGTGCAGCCGCAAGCTACTATGTGATCTAGCATAGTTGATTAAGTCGTGTGAACTCTTACAGTGGTAGACTAGCAGATGTAGGGGAAAGTAGGTGTAACTGTCTACCCATCTAAGGTGCAAACGCTTCTGAAAGACCATGTCTCGGTCATCCGTATCTCAAACACCATGTAGTGCGAGAATTCCAACGGAGGAGATCGAGTCTTGCGGGGAAAAGTGCGCAAACCTCTGCAGAGTGTATAAACTAATCATGGTTAGCTGTGTCCCCGGTTATGGACGTTTTGAGTATCTAGTACTTGGATTATCATGTGAATCTCATCATGTTACTTTAATTAATTTTGTTGGGTTTAATGATGATGCTTAATTGGGATTGAGTTGGGTGAACCTTCTCAATGTTTAACAACCACCATGATAGTTAAATAAAAGTTATTCCTTTGTTTTAGGGAAAATTTGGCTTTATGCAAAACTGTAACCATAGAGCTTTCCACCAGCCATCTATGCATGTAGTATAGCATTATTCTGTCCATTACTCTCTATGTGTTACATTGCCAACATATTCCATGTGCTGACCCATTTTTGGGCTGCAACGTTCATGTTGCTGACTTTTCAGACGACGAGTGAGGTGCCTTAGGTCGTGGTCTTATACTCAGTGATGCCGTTGGAGTTGATGGACTCACTTATCTTCCAAGCCTTCCGCTGTTATCGTTATTAGATGGCCTTAAACCATATTTATTGTAATAAGTTCTCTTTTGAGACATTCGATGTAATAAGTGTGTGATTGCTACTCTGTTATAAATCCTTCAAGTACTGTGTGTGTCAGCATTACCGATCCAGGGATGACACTGATGCACAGAGATCAGACTATTTGAGGTTTGGTCGCTACATTTTTAAAACTAGGCCACAATAACCATGGGCTACATATTTACTGTAGTGACACTGGGCCTCCTACGGGTCGTGGAAACAATGGGCCTTCTACGGGCCGTAGAAACAATGGGCCTTCTATGGGCCGTAGAAACAATGGGCCTTCTACGTGCCGTAGAAACACTGATGCACAAAGATCAGACTGTTTGAGGTCTGGTCGCTACAAGATGGTATCAGAGCACACACTGACTGTAGGACACGACCACTAAGCTAAAGCCCTAGATCACTACTCTCTTCTCATTTCTGACTCCTCTCCTTTTCTACTCTTTTAGGATGGCGAATGCAAGGAACAAGTTCAGGCAACCGGATGAAGATACACCCTGTGGACGCCACTTGAAGGTAGTTACTAGATATCTGAACATCGGAGTACCAAGCTTCATCAGGACCTACATAGCCACTTTACCCGAAGAGGAGCGTTGGATGATTCAAGTTCAAGTTCCAGGAAGGACGTTCATGCCCGTCACTGAGCCCATAGAGTTTTCCTTTGATGCACCAACCTAGAGTCTAGGAAAGAGCATGGCAGCCCACATCACCATGGGACGTATTGGAGAAGTTTACCACAAGGATCTCAAGGATACTATTTACCAGATTTCTGGGCGCCGAGATGAGCAATGGGAGATTATCAGTACCAGGAAGGATAGTTAGATTGCAGCTTTCATCCAGGAGCTAAACTAGCACATTCGTCGCTAGGAGAACCAGATGTGCGCAAGCATGATAGATCTGAAGAAGGCATTGACCAAGATCACGAAGCTGGAAGAAGAACTCAAGTCTACACATGATGGATATGAGGAGGAAATGACGACACTCGTGGAGAAGAATGATGATCTGAAGAAGAAGCTAAAAGTATTCATGGGATTCCCCGCGACTGGAGGAGAAGACGATGATTGCACTTGCCCGGAGAACTACATCATCATCAACGACATGGACTTGGACCCAGACGATAGCGATGATGACTTTGTTGATAAAGCTGGAGCATATATCATGGAGTCTTCGACCGATCAATTTTTCTAGTCAACCACCATAATAGTAGTAGTATTCTCCCATGTATATAGTATAGTCCGAGAACTTTTGTAACGATAGTTAGACCATTGTATGCCCTTGTTTGAATTGATTGAAGTGATATTGATTGCATTTGTCTCATGTGCATATGGGTAGTGTTATTCTCTCTAGACCTCATTCTATTCTATATTCTCGTCTTTTCTAAACCCTCAGATGCCTCCGAGACGTGACAATGGATTTGCTTTCCCACCGGAGCTCACTCAGTTGATCCAGCAGCAGAATGCATTGATGCAGATAGTAGTCCAGAATCAGAACCAGGGGAGCAACAACAACAACAACAACAACAACAACAACAACAACAACAACAACAACAACAACAACAACAACAACAACAACAACAACAACAACAACAACAACAACAACAACAACAACAACAACAACAACAACAACAACAACAACAACAACAACAACAACAACAACAACAACAACAACAACAACAACAACAACAACAACAATTACAACAACAACAATAACAATAATAACAACAAGAAGAAGAAGAAGAACAACAACCCACCACCACCACCACTTGTTGATCATTTAGCCCGTTTCTTGAGGCTGAATCCGCCGGTGTTCTCCAGTAGCACCGAGCCGATAGTTGCAGATGATTGGCTCCATAAGATGGGAAGGGAGTTGACCACTACAGGATGCACATATGCGGAGAAGGTGCGTTTTGCCGCACATCAGCTGGATGGACCTGCAACATCATGGTGGGAGAATTTCACAGCCACTTATCCTATCGACACTGTCACATGGGACCAGTTTCAGCAGGCTTTCCGTACTGCCCATGTTTCACCGGGAGCTATGGCCATGAAGAAGCGTGAGTTTCGCAATTTGCGCCAAGGAGGACATACAGTTGGCTAGTATGTGGATGACTTTAGTAAGCTAGCACGTTATGCCCCAGATGACGTTGCTACGGATGCAGCCAAGCAGGAGAAGTTTCTGGAAGGACTGAATGATGAGCTGAGCATGCAGTTGATGGTAGAAACCTTCAACAAAAACCAGGAGTTGGTAGATAGAGCTCTCATGATGGAAGGGGAGCAGCAGCAGATTGACAACTGCAAGAGGAAGTATGGACAAGGGAAGTACAATTCTGGAGCTCAGCAGAAGCCTCGTTTTACCCCGAATTCGGGAGGACCTTTTCAGCATACCCATGGAGGAGGGAGCTCGCACAACCATAGTGGCCCCAAGAATGGTAATGGGAATGGAGGAAGCAACGGCCATAACCATACCAACCCATCGACCCCAGCCAAGAGGGATCTGAGCCAAGTCACTTGCTACAAGTGTCAGAAGACTGGACATTATGCCAATGAATGTCCTGAAGCTAAGAATGGAAATGGCAATGGAAGCTCTAGGAAGAAGCCGAACCCTTTCAATAGGGTCCAGGTGAACCACGTTAACGTGGAGGAGGTTGAAGCCCAGCCAGATGCAGTAATAGGTAAGTTTTTGGTTAAGTCATTTACTGCAATCGTTCTTTTTTATACTGGTGCATCGCCTTCATACATATCAAGGGGATTTGTGGATAAGTATAAACTGCCAACCCAAGCCCTTAGGTCACTCATGTTAGTAACCTCGCCAGGAGCAGAGTATATGGCTAGTCTGTGGTGTGATCGGTTATCGTTAAGGATTGGTAACTATGTGTTTCCCTTAGACCTAATAGTATTGGAGTCGCAAGGACTGGATGTGATATTAGGCATGGATTGGTTATCGAAGTATGGAGGGAACATTGATTGCGCCAGTAAGTCGATTTTGCTTACCACCCCAGAAGGAAGAAGGATCAAGTATGTATCATGGCATGAGCCGAAGAGGACACCAAGTTCAACTGGACTGAGGAATGTGAGGCTAGGAGTTGAAGAAACGTTTGGTTACATCACCAGTGTTGATTTGGCCAGATTAGCGCAAAGATTATGAGGTGTATTGCGACGCTTCATGTTGAGGACTTGGAGCAGTGCTTATGCAGGAGGGAAGAGTTGTTTCATACACCTCACGACAGCTTAAGCCCCATGAGTTGAATTATGCTACCCATAATTTGGAGTTAGCAGCTATAGTGCACACATTGAAGACATGGAGACACTTTCTCATCGGAAACCATTGTGAGGTGTACACGGATCACAAGAGTTTGAAGTACATCTTCACACAGAAGGAGTTGAATCTCAGACAGAGGAGATGGTTAGAGCTCATTAAGGATTATGATATGAGGTTGCATTATCATCCTGGAAAGGCTAACGTAGTAGCCGATGCATTGAGCCGCAAGAGCCATGTCAACACACTCATGACCGGAGAGTTACCGAAGGAGTTAGTCGAGGATCTTCGCGAGCTATGTTTGGAGATAGTTCCGCGAGGCTATGTAGCAGCATTGAAGATTCAATCTACCTTGATGGAAAAGATCAGAGAAGCTCAGAAGACTGACAAGGATATTGCCAAGATAAAGGAGAAGATGAGCAAAGGAAAGGCTAAGGGATTTCGTGAGGATAAGCACGATACTCCTTGGTTTGAGGACCGTGTTTATGTGCCAAATGATCCTGAGATCAGGAAGTTGATTCTTCAAGAGGCCCATAATTCGCCATATTTGATTCACCTAGGAAATACCAAGATGTATCTGGATTTGAAGGACACTTTCTGGTGGACTGAAATGATGAAAGATATTGTGGAGTATGTAGCAGTTTGTGATGTATGTCAGAGAGTGAAGGCAGAGCATCAGAAGCCAGCAGGGTTGCTACAGCCATTGCCGATACCCGAATGGAAGTGGGATAAGTTAGGCATGGATTTTATCACAGTATTGCCCAGGACTCGTTCAGGCTATGACTCAATATGGGTTGTAGTCGATCGTTTGATGAAGGTAGCTCATTCCATCCCAGTGAAGAACACTTACACCAGTGCTAAGTTAGCGAAGATATACATGACCAGGATCGTATGTCTCCATGGAGTTCCAAGGACCATTTTATCAGATAGAGGAACCCAGTTTACCTCAAAGTTCTGGAATCAGTTGCACGAAACTTTGGGTACCAGGCTAGAGTTCAGTACAGCCTTTCATTCATAGACAGATGGACATACCGAGAGAGTCAATCAGATTCTTGAGGACATGTTGAGAGCTTGTGCGCTAGATTATGGATCTAGTTGGGACGACAATTTGCCGTATGCAAAGTTCTCTTACAACAATAGTTATCAATCCAGTTTGAAGATGGCCCCTTTCGAAGCCTTGTACGGAAGGAGGTGCAGGACACCATTGTTGTGGGATGAAGTTGGAGACCGTCAGTTGTTTGGGCCAGATTTGATTAAAGAGTCTGAACAGAAGGTGAAGTTGATTCGCGATAGACTCTAGGTAGCCCAATCCAGGCAGAAGAGCTATGCAGATTCTAAACGCAAGGAGACAGCTTACGAATTCGGAGACAAAGTCTATCTTCGTGTATCTCCCCTTCAAGGAGTTAAGCGTTTTGGAGTTAAGGGAAAGTTAGCACCACGTTCTGTGGGACCATACAAAGTTTTGGAGCGTATGGGAGAAGTTGCTTACAAGCTGGAGTTGCCCGAAGGATTGTCAGGAGTGCATGATGTGTTCCACGTTTCCCAGCTAAAGAAGTGCCACATGGAGATGGCAGAGATACCACTAAGAGATACGGTGCCATTGGAAGTGATTCAGCTGGATAGTGATTTGACCTATGAGGAGAAACCAGTTAAGATTCTCGAGTTTGCCAGCAGAGTCACGCGCAGCAAGGTTATCAAGTTTTGCAAAGTCCAGTGGAGCCACCACACCGAGGATGAAGCCACCTGGGAGCAAGAGGAAGATCTACTGAAGGACCACCCTCACCTATTTTCCAGCCAACCCGAATCTCGAGGGCGAGATTCATCTTAAGGGGGGTAGGTTTGTAACATCCCAAATTTTCAATTTGGAATGTTATACAATAGATCATTATTGCATATCATATTTTATTGCATTTTGGCTTGATCCTAGAAATTTCACGCAACTCAAGGACCCATGGAAAGAGTTGGAGATTTTGTTATTTTCATATTTGAGTTTTCTCAAATTTTGAAAATAGGATCATTTGATTTTAATTGTTTTATCTTCGAATATTTCTTATACAAAAATAAAGAGAGGGAATAAAATGATTTTCCCAAAATAAAGAAATATTGAGGATTTAATAATAAAATCAAAAGAACATTTATTGCTATTTTATTTGAATTTAGGAAAATTGCACGTTTTTCAAAAATGCATTTTAGGGCCAAGAAAATGTTCATCTCGTTCTAAATATTTTATTTAGACGGTGAAAATTTGTTTTGGCATTTTTAGAATTTTATTTTGTTTTCTAGTATTTATTTAAGTTTCGGCGGAATCTTTTCTTCAAAAAAATCTGTTCGGACCGACCGGGCAGAAGGCCCAGCCGGCCCAGTCGCGCCGCCTCCCCGCCCCGTGCCCGCACCGGACTCCGCCGGAGTCCAGGAGTCCGAGGCCGCCTCGGCGCCCCCTTCCCCAAGCCAAGCCGCCCCCCCTTTAAATACCTCGCCGCCCCGCCACCACCACCCCGTCCTGCCCTGCCTCCCGCAGCCGCAGCAGCAGCAGCCGCCGCCGACGCTCGTCGCCAC
>NC_041393.1:259944104-260043640 GCF_002162155.2 Triticum dicoccoides
CTCGTCGCCACCGCCGCCCGCTCGCGCGCCACCCTCCGCCGCCGCCCCGCCGCCACCACCCAACCCCGTCGGAGCCCCGAGCCCCGCCGGACCCGACGAGGTAGCCACCGACGCCGCCGCTGGTTTTTTTATAAAACCGTTCGGGTTTTTTTAAAACCCTAGATCCGTTTTTTAGATCGGTTCATCGGTTTTTCCCGGTTTAGTTATTTAACGGACGTTCGTTCATACGTTCATTTTAATGAATAGTTTTCGTCGTTTAGCCACAGACAGCGAACGTTCGTTCGTTAGCCTGTTCGTCTATTTTTTTTGGATTTTCTGCGATTATTCCCGATCGCGATTTCTGATCCGATTTTCGTTCTAGTATAACTTTTCGCTTGTTTATCGGAATCAGGCGATTCAAGCGCCTGGAGTTTCGCTACTGTAAAAGTTGACTTAGGTCCGTTTAACCAACTCAAACAAGTTTTTGCTACTGTAAAAGTTGACTTAGGTCCAGATTAGTAAACGAAGCTTGTTTCTTTCGCCGTTTGACTTTCGTTGCTTCGTTTGATTTGATTCTTTTCGCAAACCGGAGTTCTTAAGTTGAACTTTCTGGTTAGATCTCTTATTTGAGTTTTACCTGTGCTTTAGATGAGTGCTTATTGTATGCTTGTTTGTTTGCGATAGAGTACCCAGAGTGCGCCGCTTGCTACTACGAGTCTCTAGGTTTCACGTATCATCAGCAAGGCAAGTAACACTTTGATCATACCCTTTTGCTACCTAGTTTTATTGCATTAGATCAATCATCAAACAATTGCATGAGTAGGATCTGATTAATATGTGGGGTTTTGGGAAGTAGTTTATGAGGTAGAACCTATTGCCATGTTTACTACCAAACCCTTGGGAGTTACTTCTACGTTTGCTTATACTACTATGTTATGCTCGTAGACGTGGATTGGGTTTGAGTGTATCCATGACAGATGTGAGATTGTTAATTAATGCTTTACTTAAGGTGGCAACTTTAATACACATCTGGGTGGATTGAGGCACCTGGGGAACCCAGTGATTGCCTATTTTTTATGGAAATCCCGAGGTACTGTGTGATTCTCCTATGGACCGCCACCCAGGCTCAAAGGGATCATGAGATTATTCATGCTAGAAACTTTCGTGTGCAGCCGCAAGCTACTATGGGCTCTAGCATAGTTGATTAAGTCGTGTAAACTCTTAAGTGGTAGACTAGCAGATGTAGGGGAAAGTAGGTGTAACTGTCTACCCATCGTAAGGTGCAAACGCTTCTGAAAGACTATGTCTCAGTCATCCGTATCTCAAAAACCATGTAGTGCAAGAATTCCAATGGAGGAGATCGAGTCTTGCGGGGAAAAGTGCGCAAACCTCTGCAGAGTGTATAAACTAATCATGGTTAGCCGTGTCCCCGGTTATGGACATTTTGAGTATCTAGTACTTGGATTATCATGTGAATCTCATCATGTTACTTTAATTAATTTTGTTGGGTTTAATGATGATGCTTAATTGGGATTGAGTTGAGTGAACCTTCTCAATGTTTAACAACCACCATGATAGTTAAATAAAAGTTATTCCTTTGTTGTAGGGAAAAATTGGCTTTATGCAAAACTGTAAACATAGAGCTTTCCACCAGCCATTTATGCATGTAGTATAGCATTATTCTATTCATTACTCTCTATGTGTTACATTGCCAGCATATCCCATGTGCTGGCCCGTTTTCGGGCTGCAACGTTCATGTTGCAGAATTTTTGGACGACGAGTGAGGTGCCTTAGGTCGTGGTTTTATACTTAGTGATGTCGTTGGAGTTGATGGACTCGCTTATCTTCCAAGCCTTCCGCTGTTATCGTTATTAGATGGCCTTAAGCCATATTTATTGTAATAAGTTCTCTTTTGAGACATTCGATGTAATAAGTGTGTGTAGGACCATGAGAAGAGGTGTCTAGAGGGGGGGTGATTAGACACTAAGTACCAAAGTTGCAGCTTTTAAGTTCTTACAGTTTAAGTGGAGTTTAGGCACAAGTTTAACATTCACAACACATATCAAACAAGCATGCAAAGAGTATATGAGCAGCGGAAAGTAAAGCATGCAACTTGCAAGAATGTAAAGGGAAGGGTTTTGGAGGATTCAAACGCAATTGGAGACACGGATGTTTTTGGCGTGGTTCCGATAGGTGGTGCTATCGTACATCCACGTTGATGGAGACTTCAACCCACGAAGGGTAACGGTTGTGCGAGTCCACGGAGGGCTCCACCCACGAAGCGTCCACGAAGAAGCAACCTTGTCTGTCCCACCATGGCCGTCGCCCACAAAGGACTTGCCTCACTAGCGGTAGATCTTCACAAGTAGGCGATCTCCTTGCCCTTACAAACTCCTTGGTTCAACTCCACAATCTTGTCGGAGGCTCCCAAGTGACACCTAGCCAATCTAGGAGACACCACTCTCCAAGAAGTAACAAATGGTGCGTTGATGATGAACTCCTTGCTCTTGTGCTTCAAATGATAGTCTCCCCAACACTCAACTCTCTCTCATAGGATTTGGATCTAGTGGAAAGAGGATTTGAGTGGAAAGCAACTTGGGGAAGGCTGGAGATCAAGATTCAGATGGTAGGAATGGAATATCTTGGCCTCAACACATGAGTAGGTAGTTCTCTCTCAGAAATAGTAAGCTGGAAGTGTAGGTTCAGTCTGATGGCTCTCTCCACGAATGAAGAGGAGGTGGAGGGGTATATATATAGTCTCCACACAAAATCTAACCATTACACGCAATTTACCAAACTCGGTGGGACCGATTCAACAGACTCGGTCGGACCGATTTAGTAAACCTAGTGACCGTTAGTGATTTTCGGTGGGACCGAAATGCAACTCGGTAGGACCAATATGGTTAGGGTTAGGGCATAACGTAATCTCGGTGAGACCGATTACACAAACTCGGTGAGACCGATTTTGGTAATTACCTAACCAGAGAGTTGGTCAGGCAAACTCGGTTGGACCGATTACTCAAACTTGGTGGGACCGATTTTGGTAATGAGTCAACCAGAAAGTTTGCATTGCAATCTCGGTAGTACCGATTGCTCAAACTCGGTGAGACCGATTTTGATAATGGACATACACAGAGAGATTACAATCCCATCTCGGTGAGACCAAGGTCCCCATCGGTTAGACCGATTTGCCTAGGGTTTGTGGCAGTGGCTAAGACATCCAAACTCAGTGGCGCCGGATAGGAAAAATCAGTGGGGCCGAGTTTGACTTTAGGTTTAGGACATATGTGTGGAAGTGGGAAAGTAGTTGAGGGTGTTTGGAGCATATCACTAAGCACTTGAAGCAAGAGGCTCATTAAGAAACACCTCATCCCTCCTTGATAGTATTAGCTTTTCCTATAGACTCGATGTGATCTTGGATCACTAAAATGTAAAATGAAGAGTCTTGAGCTTTTGAGATTTAGCCAATCCTTTGTCCTTAGTATTTTGAAGGAGTTCCCACATCCTTTAGTCCATGCCACTCCATTGTTGAACTTATCTGAAACATACTAGATAAAAGTGTTAGTCCAACAAGGGATATGTTGACATTAATTACCAAAACCACCTAGGGAGCACTTGTGCTTTCAATCTCCCCGTTTTTGGTAATTGATGACAACATACATCAAAGCTTTAGATAAAGATATAAGAAATAGCAAGTAAAGCTTTGGAAAGACATGTAACAAGCATAGGCTCCCCCTACATGTATGCAATCATGTGAATATGAAATATAGAAGCATGTGATAGCATAACCATGATAGAGCAGGCAATGTGTTACATGTATCTTGGCCATATGCATCAGAGCAAAAAGTATTAAAGGAAATACCTTCATGCCCAAGAGTCCTTCTTGCAAACAGTATGTACATCAGCAAGAATTCCTCATGCACATGATTGTGATGCATATACTTACCTTTTAGTCTTGAGTTGGCTTAGGATGGAATGAACCTACGTAAACAAGGTTAGATAACACAGATACATCTACTAGCTAGAGCAAACTGAAGAAACCATAAGAATACCAAGACTGGGATGACATGTAGAGAGTGAGTACTAAGTACTACATTGGATTAGACATGTCCCCAAGAGTAAAGATGTACAATGAATTTAAATGATTTCTTTCCCTTAGATGTCTTGCTCCCCCTGAATCTAGCATAGGATAGTGGGAGAAGATAGGGAACAGAAACTCAGAGCTGAAAGATATAAATGAACAGAGCTAATGCAAACTAATGCAAATAAGCACATATGAACATGTCTTTCCCCTCAAGAAGACATGTGGCATCTCTCCTCTTGAACACCAAGCATCTGGGATCCTTGAGAAATACATTCTACTAGTATTCTCTCCCCTTGGATATCTCTCCCTCTCTCTGATGTGATCTCTCTCTCTCTAAATGATAAGCTTTGATGTGATCTCTCTCTCCCCCTTTGACACAATTTCCAAGAAGGGCTTGATAAAGATGTAATCTCTCTCTCCCCCTATGGAATTTGTCGTGAATGGGTTTGATCCGTGAGTCACAACATAAAGCACTGATAAAAATGTGATGCTTGTAGAGGACAAGATTCATTGAGTGGAGCTGGATCAGAAGAAACACAGAATAAGTGGCAAACTGATTTTCCTGTTGTGAAATCGTTAGCACCGAGTGGTATGCTTCGGTGGTACTGATAGGATTCGGTTGGACCAAAAACAACAAATCGGTGAAACCGAGTTCATCACAGAGAAACCACTTGTCACCTCAGCTCTCTAGACTAATAAGATCTCACAAAGATTTGCAAGGAATTTACTGAATGATATGCAATGAATTGGATGCAGAAAATGCAGAGCAAACAGAAAGGAATCTAGATGAAGTTTTTTTTTGAAAGGGGAAACGCATATGCATGAGACAAATGCAAAAACACAGAAGAGAACACAAGAGAACTTCATCTAGAGATGGTCGGCGACAAAGTCACCTATGTTAGAGTATATTGACTTAGGAGTCAAGTGAGATCACTTGATCATGGGTCATACTCATCGTTTAAGCTCAAAATGGGGTTGCCATTTTTCGTTTAAGCATCTTGATGTATTCACATCTTGTCGAGTTGCTTTAACTCATGACTTGGAGTAAAGCTTCTCTAAGATGGAATAACATACCTTGGTTGGTGGTGTTGTCCATGTAGTTGAACTTGTGTGGGTTGCTCAAGGTTGATGTAGCTCATCAAGAATTTGGAGCACCACTTGGAATTTGAGTCCATCTACCTACATGGGTTAGTTCTTGCAAGGAAGAGCACTTGTGTGTCCAAAAATGACAATCATGAAGCTCAACATAGGATTCGTCAAAGGATATGTTTGAATGGTTTCGTGCTTCCTTGTCTTCAACCACCATAGTGTAGAGACTTGGTGATGTAGAGATTGCTCAAGATATGAGTAGGTTACAACCTCATGGAATTTCATTCAACCAAGTACCTACATGGGTTAGATAACATGCAAGATACAAATATATCCAAGACATAAGATTTCCATTAGAAGAGAGATATCAAGGATTAGGCATAAGCTCATGTCTTGCATGTATCCAATAGAGTTTCTACTCCAAGTTTGAAGCATCAATGATGTTCAATTCTCCTCTTAACCTGCAAAACACTTTCTCATCAAGAGGTTTAGTGAATATATCGCTAATTGCTTTTCGGTGTGAACATGCTTAAGATCAATGTCACCCTTAGCAACATGATCTCGAATGAAATGATGACGAACTTCAATATGCTTAGTTCGAGAATGTTGCACAGGATTATGACCAATTTTGATAGCACTTTCCTTGGCACAAAGCAATGGAACATGTTTCACATAAATTCCATAATCTTTAAGAGTTTGGGTCATCCAAAGTAAATGAGCACAACATGAACCAGCGGCAATGTATTCCGCTTCGGCGGTAGATAAGGATACCGAGTTTTGTTTCTTGGAAGACCAAGACACAAGAGATCTACCAAGAAATTGACAAGTACCCGAAGTGGACTTTCTATCAACCTTGTCTCCGGCATAGTCCGAGTCGGAGTAGCCAACAAGATCGAAAGAGGCCCTCGTAGGATACCAAATGCCAAAATTTGGTGTATGGATTAAGTATCTCACTATCCTTTTCACGGCCTTAAGATGACATTCTTTAGGAGCGGCTTGATATCGTGCACACATGCACACACTTAGCATAATATCGGGACGTGAAGCACATAGATATAACAATGAACCAATCACAGAGCGATAAACCTTTTGATCAACCGGTTCATCATCTTTGGTTAAGTCAAGATGTCCACTAGTAGGCATGGGTGTGGTCATACCTTTGCATTCTTGCATATTGAACTTCTTGAATAAGTCCTTGGTGTACTTTGTTTGAGAAACAAAAGTGCCTTCCTTAGTTTGCTTGATTTGCAAACCAAGAAAGAATTTGAGTTCACTCATCATAGCCATCTCAAACTTCTCCGACATTAGCTTTCCAAACTTTTCACTAAAATGAGGGTTAGTTGAACCAAATATAATATCATCAACATAGATTTGGCACACAAATAGTTCTCCATTAACCCTATTAGTAAAAAGAGTAGAATCAATTTTCCCAATATCAAAGACTTTTTCAATAAGGAACTTGGTCAAGCATTTATACCATGCTCTAGGAGCTTGTTTAAGACCATAAAGAGCTTTGTGAAGTTTGTAAACATGATTGGGTTTCTTAGGATTGACAAAGCCGGGAGGTTGCTTAACATAAACTTCCTCCTCTATTTCACCATTTAGAAAAGCACTTTTAATGTCCATTTGGTACAAGGTGATATCATGGTGATTAGCATAGGCAAGTAAGATGCGAATGGACTCAAGTCTAGCAACGGGGGCGTAAGTCTCACCATAGTCCATACCTTCGACTTGCGTGTAGCCTTGGGTGATGAGACGTGCTTTATTGCGAACTACTTGTCCATCTTCATCTTGCTTGTTGTGAAACACCCATTTGGTACCGATGATGTTGTGGTTGTTGTCGGGCTTCTCAACCAATGTCCAAACTTGGTTCCTCTCAAAGTTGTATAGCTCTTCATGCATAGCATTTATCCAATCCGGATCTTCCAATGCTTCTTCAACCTTCATAGGTTCAACGCTAGATATGAAAGAATAGTTTTCACAAAAGTTAGCTAAACGAGTTTTAGAGCGAGTGATTCTCCTGGTTTGAATGTCATTGTAGATTTGCTCGATGGGATGATCTTTAGCAATTCTTGCTCGAACTCGTGAAAGCTTTTGCTTGGATCTTGGTTGAACATCATCTTCATCTTGTTCTTCTTCTTGGCCTTCTTCATTGTTGGCGTTGTCGTTCTCTTGTCGTGGTGGAGAAGGAGGTTGTTGACGTTCATCTTGATGCACTTCCTCGTTTTCTTCATCTTGGTGTGTCCCACTTGTGGATGCTTCTGTATCAACTCTTGGTTCACCTTGTTGTGAGGTAGAAGCTTCCACTTGGACGGACGAGGTACTCTCCTTCACCTCCGTTGGACGGATCTTGCCTATAGACAAGTCTTGGATTGCTTCAGAAGGATCTTTGTCTCCTACATCAATTGGCAATTGCTCTACTTGCGAGCCGTTAGATTCATCAAATTTCACATCTACCGTCTCTTCAACCTTTCGTGTGAAATTGTTGTAGAGACGGTAAGTGTGAGAGTTTGAGCCATAACCTATTAGGAAACCTTCATGAGACTTAGGAGCAAATTTAGAACGACGATGCTTATCAAGAATGTAGCACTTTGAGCAGAATACTCGAAAGTATCCAACTTGGGGTTTGTTACCGGTGAGGAGCTCGTATGCCGTCTTGCCGAGTAGCTTGTGAAGATACAAGCGATTTGTTGCATGACAAGCTGTCTCAACCGCTTCTGCCCAAAAGTGCTTCGGCATCTTGTACTCATCAAGCATCGTTCTCGCCATTTTGATGAGCGTCCGGTTCTTCCTCTCGACAACTCCATTTTGTTGAGGTGTGTACGTAGCTGAGAACTCGTGTGAAATCCCTTCTTCGTCAAGAAAGGTGTCCACATTTGCGTTCTTCCGTTGTCGCTGCGAACCTTCTTGATCTTCACTTCAAATTGATTTTGGGCCTTCCTAGCGAAGTTTTTGAAGATCTTTTGGACCTGCGATTTATCATCGAGAAAGAACACCCACGTAAATCTTGAAAAATCATCAACTATAACTAGACCAAAAGAATTTCCATCGAGACTCTTATAGGAGTTGGGACAAAAGAGATCCATGTGAAGTAGCTCGAGTGGCCTCTTTGTGGTCATGATGTTCTTCATAGGATGCCTTCCTCCAACCTGTTTACCTGCTTGACAAGCACTACAAAGTCTATCCTTATCAAATATGACATCATTAACTCCAAGGATATGATTTCCCTTAATAAGCTTGTCAAGGTTTCGCATACCAACATGACCTAATCGTCTATGCCATAACCAACCTTTTGAGGATTTAGCAATGAAGCAAGTTTTAGGTTGAGCCTTTTTAGTGAAATCAACATTGTATAGATCACCTCTATGCACACCGGTAAAGACCATTTTATGATTGTCTCGACGAAACACTTGGCAATCTACTTCAGTAAATAGGACATTGAAACTGAAATCAGTAAGTCTAGATACTGAAATAAGTTGTACCCAAGAGATTCAACGAGCATGACATTTTGTATGGAGCTATCATGTGATATGGCCACCTTACCAAGGCCAACCACCTTACCCTTTGAGTTATCACCGAAAGTGACATACTTTCGAGGACTATCATTATCAGCAAGCTCGCGAAACATGTCTTTATCTCCGGTCATGTGATGGGTACATCCACTATCAAGAACCCATTCCTTTCCTCCTGACATATATCCCCGAAGATTTTCCATAAGACCAAGGTGTCTCATTGCATCATCAAGATCGAAGTCACTATCATCATCCTCATCATAGTATCCATGTTCAACATCGTCATGTGGTGGATCAAATCCTAGAGAGGGTGATTCGTTAGAGTGAGTTTGACAATGATCTTGTCTATGAATTTTTATAGCTTCGGAAATAATATCACTAATAATACCAACATTTCCTTTGGCACACATGAGGTTTATAAGCTCAAATAGATGATCACCAAACATAGGATCACTAGTATTCATTTTACTCAAAGCAATAGACTTATGGAGAATTTCATCTAGATTTTTCAATCTGGAAATCGTTCCTCAAGAAATTTCCATATAGTATAGGCACACTTAAAAGTAGGCAAACATCCAATCAAGTTTCTAGGCAATCCTCTAATGATAAGTTCGGCAGTTCTAAGATTCCTAACCATGTCAATTGACTCATCATGGGTTGGATGCATAGGGTCAACATAAGGTGCACAAGGGCTAGCAATGTACTTGTTCAAATGATATTGATTGAAAATTACAAGCATCTCATTTTTTCACTCATGAAAATACTCTCCATCAAGAATAGGCACTCTATGTCTAAGACTCCCAAAAGTAGACTCATCCATCTTCCTCCAATGGTGATTAAACCAAGGCAATGGAGACCAAAGCTCTGATACCACTTGTAGGACCTTGAGAAGAGGTGTCTAGAGGGGGGGGGGGTGATTATACACTAAGTACCAAAGTTGCAGTTTTTAAGTTCTTAAAGTTTAAGTGGAGTTTAGGCACAAGTTTAACATTCACAACACATATCAAGCAAGCATGCAAAGAGTATATGAGCAGCGGAAAGTAAAGCATGCAACTTGCAAGAATGTAAAGGGAAGGGTTTTGGAGGATTCAAACGCAATTGGAGACATGGATGTTTTTGGTGTGGTTCCGATAGGTGGTGCTATCGTACATCCACATTGATGGAGACTTCAACCCACAAAGGGTAACGGTTGCGCGAGTCCACGGGGGGCTCCACCCACGAAGGGTCCACAAAGAAGCATCTATCCCACCATGGCCGTCGCCCACGAAGGACTTGCCTCACTAGCGGTAGATCTTCACGAAGTAGGCGATCTCCTTGCCCTTACAAACTCCTTGGTTCAACTCCACAATCTTGTCGGAGGCTCCCAAGTGACACCTAGCCAATCTAGGAGACACCACTCTCCAAGAAGTAACAAATGGTGCGTTGATGATGAACTCCTTGCTCTTGTGCTTCAAATGATAGTCTCCCCAACACTCAACTCTCTCTCATAGGATTTGGATCTGGTGGAAAGAGGATTTGAGTGGAAAGCAACTTGGGGAAGGCTAGAGATCAAGATTCATATGGTAGGATTGGAATATCTTGGCCTCAACACATGAGTAGGTAGTTCTCTCTCAGAAATAGTAAGCTGGAAGTGTAGGTTCAGTCTGATGGCTCTCTCCACGAATGAAGAGGAGGTGGAGGGGTATATATAGCCTCCACACAAAATCTAACCATTACACACAATTTACCAAACTCGGTGGGACCAATTCAACAGACTCGGTCGGACCGATTTAGTAAACCTAGTGACAGCTAGTGATTTTCGGTGGGACCGAAATGCAACTTGGTAGGACCGATATGGTTAGGGTTAGGGCATAATGTAATCTCGGTGAGACCGATTACACAAACTCGGTGAGACCGATTTTGGTAATTACCTAACCAGAGAGTTGGTCAGGCAAACTCGGTTGGACCGATTACTCAAACTCGGTGGGACCGATTTTGGTAATGAGTCAACCAGAAAGTTTGCATTGCAATCTCGGTAGTACCGATTGCTCAAACTCGATGAGACCGATTTTGATAATGGACATACACAAAGAGATTACAATCCCATCTCGGTGAGACCGAGATCCCCATCGGTGAGACCGATTTGCCTAGGGTTTGTGGCAGTGTCTAAGACATCCAAACTCGGTGGCGCTGGATAGGAAAAATCAGTGGGGCCGAGTTTGACTTTAGGTTTAGGACATATGTGTGGAAGTGGGAAAGTAGTTGAGGGTGTTTGGAGCATATCACTAAGCACTTGAAGCAAGAGGCTCATTAAGCAACACCTCATCCCTCCTTGATAGTATTGGCTTTTCCTATAGACTCAATGTGATCTTGGATCACTAAAATGTAAAATGAAGAGTCTTGAGCTTTTGAGCTTGAGCCAATCCTTTGTCCTTAGTATTTTGAAGGAGTTCCCACATCCTTTAGTCCATGCCACTCCATTGTTGAACTTATCTGAAACATACTAGATAAAAGTGTTAGTCCAACAAGGGATATGTTGACATTAATTACCAAAACCACCTAGTGAGCACTTGTGCTTTCAGTGTGTGATTGCTACTCTGTTATAAATCCTTCAAGTACTGTGCGTGCCAGCATTACCGATCCAGGGATGACACTGATGCATAGAGATCAGACTATTTGAGGTTTGGTCGCTACATTTTTAAAAGTAGGCCATAATAACCATGGGCTACATATTTACTGTAGTGACACTGGGCCTCCTACGGGCCGTGGAAACAATGGGCCTTCTACGGGACGTAGAAACAATGGGCCTTCTATGGGCCGTAGAAACAATGGGCCTTCTACGTGCCGTAGAAACAATGGGCCTTCTACGGACCGTATCATCAATCGGCCTTATACGGGCCGTATGATCGATTGGCCAAACAGGGGCCAATAACAGACCGCATTATGGCCGTAAACAGGCTAGAGTTGGAATCATCTGTTCATGGGCCGACCATTACGGGCCGTCGTTAATAGGCCATATTTGATGATGCTATAAAAACGGCCCAACGTATTAACGGGCCACAAACGGGCCGACTGTAACCATGGGTTGAATTTGGCCCACAAGCAGAAAATGACAGTAACAAGCCGTAAGTAACCGAATGCTGGAAATGAGCCCAAGAATAAATGGGCCCTGAGAAGGCCGAAAGATAACATGGGCTGCAAACGGCCCAATGGATTAATGGGCCGTTAATAGGTATAAAGTGATACATTATTCATTACGGGCCAGTTTCACCATGGGCCACTAATGGGCCAAGAGTTACAAAGGGCCTCATATGGGCCGAAAGGCGTCATAGGCCATACATGGGCCGGAACTTAAAATGGGCTAGAATCATATTGGATGGCCCAGATGATGCTATTGGGCCTAATTCGGATAGGTCGTGACGGACCCTGGGTTAGCGGGATGTAAATGGGCTATATGCGAACAGGTCGTTAATAGGCTTTCCGTGGGCCGGCCCGCCACCTTTTGACCAAGTAAAACGGGACGGCCTTTTTATAGGAATGGGCCTCTGTTGGGCCGTGCCACGTGTCGATGTATCATAGGCGCCTTCGGTCCAAGAGTGGATGACATTTGTCCCAACGGTGAGCCAACACGTGTTTCCTCCAGCCAATGATGATTTTACATGTGGAAAATCCCCATTGGTTGGGGCTGTTAACGGGTTATCGGATCCAAAACCGGACCCGATAGCTTAACGGTATTCCATTGCGGTGGATGCCACGTGTCGGTCACCCTTGACGAAAGCACATCTGTGACACGCGATTTATCGTCATGGAAGTGGACACTTTCGTGATGATAATTTTGGTAATGTCATGGAACACTTCTACGACAGCACAGCTATGACTATCTTGATTCTGTCATAAAATCGTCATGGATGTACATGCATGACAAAAAAATGTGACCTACTGTGACAAACACGTATCATCACGGAAGTGTATTTTTTTTCTAGTGTAGTCCAAGGTTAGTCCGAGAACTATTGCACAAAAGCCTATCTGTTGTGCACAAAATAATTGTTTCATCCATCCGGGAGGTACAAAAGCAACATCGGAAAGTCTTTCCAATGCAACTAAGAAAGATTGGCTGCATTTTCAAAAATTACAATACTCACCAGCCAAGAGTACTCCATCCAATTTGAAACAATTGAAATTTTGAGTTTCACCTAATTCAAACTTGGTTGACCAAGTTTGCAGAAAAATATGCTAAGATCTACAACACCAAGCCGATCCATACTGAAACTGCTGTTTGTATTGATTCAGTTGCAGACTACTTCACAAAATTGACATGGTAGCAACCCAGAAACGAACAAGATAAACTAGCACACAAAACAGGTGCACAACAGGTCAGACCAAAAATCACATTGATAGGCGACGACCAAAAATCTAGCAAACAAAAGGTATGAATACATTCTACCATTCTACATTGTACAAGCAAATCCACACTACTGCCTACTACCATTCTACCTATCTATTCTAGTAAAAAAACATTCTACCTATATTTTCTATTCTATTATTTCCTACTTATAAAGGTTGGAGTTGGTGGTAATTTCACATGTGGGACCACACAAGTAAACAAATGCACTACCCACATGTGAGACTATAAATTAACAAATGTTACCTTTACTAGGTGTCAGACCTTTCCCAAATAAACAAATACACTGCTACCCTAATGTGAGAATAACACTTGTAAACACCCAAATTATAAATGCAAGTATGCCACTTCAATTAAAAATCATGGTCTTGATTTTAGTTTCTCTGCCCAACCAATTCTTTCGGTTCCATGTCGCAGAAGAGGGCAAACAAATTACAATTCGACGAGGCGATAGATGTTTTCCTCCTCCCTAATCCACGATCGTGTGCATTCAACTTACTCATGCCCATTGTCCTATGTTCCAAATTCAAAATGGTATCTCACTATAAATCTTGCAGTGGACCTACTAAGGCCGCTCAAAACTCTTTAGTGACTGCAACATGATCTCTTGTTATATCTACGCTCTCTTTTAATAGTGAACCATTCAATAGCTGTAAGACACCATCATCCTTTAGTGACCTTCTAAGCCACTGCTAATTCCTCCTATTTTACGGTTTCATAGCAACGCATGGGTAGTGTGCTAGTCTATTCAAAATACATACATTCTATTGAAATAACCTACATTCTATTCAAAATACCTATAGCGTCAGAGCGAGGGAGGAACGGGGGAGGAACAAAGGCAGGAGGGAGGAAGGTGGGGAGAGAGGAGGGAGGGGAAGGGAGCATCGCTGGCGGCAGGTGGCGACGATGGCTGGCGACGACGGCGGTGAGGAGCGCGAGAGAGAGTGAGGAGAGTGACTAATGAGATGAGGAAACGGACAATCGGGTCGGGGATAAGGTCAACTTAGTAGTAGCGCTAGGAGGACGGCATGTGCTACTGCTAAGCCCAGTACCTGTAGCGTGGGCATGAAACCCGTGCTGCTGCTAAAAGGGGACCACTAGCTGGCGGAGTGTAAACATAGTTGCAGCACGAGGCGCGGCGTTAGTGCTACTGCTATCTGGTTAGTAGTAGCGTGGGGTTTGTGGGCCACGCTGCTATGTAGGATCGAAAGTATGTCTAGAGGGGATGATTAGACTACTTGACCAAATAAAAACTTATCTTTTTCCCATTTTAGTTGTAGCCAAGTTTTAACAATTCTACCGAGTCAAGTACACCCTACACATGCAAGTCTAATATTTGAGTAGTGGAAAGTAAAGATTTTGCATATGATAGTAAAGGACGTATGGGAGAAATCAAACACAATGAAGACACAATGATTTTTGCCGTGGTTCCCATAGGTAGTGCTATCGTACATCCACGTTGATGGAGAATTTAACCCACTAAGGGTAATGGTTGCACGAGTCCATGAGGGCTCCACCCACGAAATTTCCACGAAGAAGTAACCTTGTCTATTCCATCTTGACTTACGCCCACGAAGGACTAGCCTCGCTTAGGTAGATCTTCACAAGGTAGGTGATCTCCTTGCCGTATGGGTCATCTCAGCGAGTCCGGATGGGAAATTTTCGATGGGGCAGAGATGGACTTTTAGGGTTTTGGATAGGAGTGAAGTGGAGAAGTAGTTGAGGGTTTTGGAGCAATACCACTAAGTACTTAAGCAATTGATCCATGATCAACATCCCCTTTTAATAGTATTGGCTTTCCTATGAACTCAATGTGATCTTGGATGTAAATGTGAGAATGGTTGGGGAACTGAACTAAACGTCAACTGAACCCGCATGATCAATTTGGGCAAACCAAACCTAACTAAACCTCTTTAATTTTTATTTCAACTCAAACCAAACTGAACCACGTCCCCAGTCCACCTAAACTAAACTGAACCGATGGCTAAACCATGGTTTTAGCCAATGCGTAAATAACAGTTCCATACCGTGTTGCCTCCTACGTTCATGGAAAATGGCTTGGTTCTGCTCCCATCTCTTTGCCTTTGTGAACAGCTTGTAAAGGAGTGGTTGAGCGGGGCAGTGGTCGAGCAGAGCGATGCACCTTAGGCACCGGCGCCGCTTGTTCTTGTCGGTTCGGCGGGTCATGCATGCGCGCGGCCGCCGTCGCGCCTCCGCGTCACGAGCTGAGCATGATCTTCAGCTGCTCCCATGAGGGTGTCGACGCCGCCGGTTGATACGTCTCCAACATATCTATAATTTTTTATTGTTCCATGCTGTTATATTATCATTCTTGGATGTTTTACAATCATTTTATAGTCATTTTATATCATTTTTTGGTACTAACCTATTGGCATAGTGCCAGGTGCCAGTTGTTGTTTTCTGCATGTTTTTTACATCGCAGGAAATCAATATCAGATGGAGTCCAAATGCCATGCAACTTTACAATGATTTTTTATGGACCAAAAGGAAGAAGTTGGGCCCTGGTTGCACCTGGGGGAGTCCCAAGGAGGGGACAACCCACCAGGGCGCGCTAGGAGGCCCAGGCACGCCCTGGTGGGCTGTGCCCACCTCGGGTGCCCCCCGGACCGCCTCTTTGCTCTATAAATACCCCAATATTCTAGAAACCATAGGGGAGGCGACGAAATATTGATCCAGCCACCGCAAAGTCCAGAACCACCAAGATCCAATCTAGACACCGTCATGGAGGGGTTCACCAGTTCCACTGGTGCCTCTCCTATGATGCATGAGTAGTTCTTTGTAGACCTATGGGTCCGTAGTTAGTAGCTAGATGGCTTCCTCTCTCTCTCTCTTGATTATCAATACAATGGTCTCTTGGAGATCCATATGATGTAAGTCTTTTGGCGGTGTGTTTGTTGGGATCCAATGAACTTTGAGTTTATGATCAGATCTGTATTTTTATCCATGCAAGTTATTTGAGTCTTCTTTGATCTCTTATATGCATGATTTCTTATAGCCTCGTATTTCTTCTCCGATAATTGGGTTTTGTTTGGCCAACTTGATCTATTTATCTTGCAATGGGAAGAGGTGCTTTGTAGTGGGTTCGATCTTACGGTGCTTGATCCCAGTGACAGAAAGGGAACCGACACGTATGTATCGTTGCTACTAAGGATAACAAGATGAGATCTATATCTTCCGCAATAGATAAACAGATCTTGTCTACATCATGTCATTGTTCTTAATGCATTACTCCGTTTTCTCATGAACTTAATACACTAGATGCATGCTGGATAATAGTCGATGTGTGGAGTGATAGTAGTAGATGCAGGCAGGAGTCAGTCTACTAATCTTGGACGTGATGCCTATATAATGATCATTGTCTGGATATTGTCATGATTATTTGAAGTTCTATCAATTGCCCAATAGTAATTGTTTTCCCGTCGTTTGGTATTTTTCTCGAGAGAAGCCACTAGTGAAACCTACGGCCCCCGGGTCTCTTTTCATCATATTTTCCTTTGTGATCTATTTTCTCTTGCATTTATTTTCAGATCTATTGAACCAAAAAGTACAAAAATACCTTGCTGCAATTTATTCTTATTTATTTTGTTTGGTGTTCGGTCTATCAATCTACTACAAATTTACCTCACGTCCTTTGCCTATCTTGAGGCATCGTACCCCGAAAGGGATTGACAGCCCCTTTAACACGTCGGGTTGCGAGGTGTTGTTATTTGTGTGCGGGGGCTATTTATGTTGTGTTTCTTGGTTGTCCTACTGGTTCGATAACCTTGGTTTTATATCTAAGGGAAATACCTACCGCCGTTGTGATGCATCATCCCTTCCTCTTTGGGGAAATACACATGTAGCTTCAAGCGACATCACCGGTGCTGCTGGGTGACTCTCCTTTGATGCGGCACTGCGGCTCAGCGTCGCGTGGGCGGGAACGTCGGGACGGGGAGAGGTGGCGGCGGTGGCTACAGGAACGGGGAAAGAGCGAGTTGTCGAGCAGATCTACGAAGTTCGAACCAATCTCAGAAACCGGTTTGGAACCATGGGTTCAGCCTAGTTGGAAATAGAATGCTTCAAGCCCATACCAGACCACACCCACCTATTATTCACATGAAACTGAACCCAACCAAAATGTTAGCAGATACAATCCATTAGTGACCAAACCAAAGAAGACCACTTGATTAAACTGAACCAATACACCCAGTTATACGAAAACCATCCCCAGCTTTACTTGGATGACTTAACCAAAAATGTAGAGTCTTGGAGCTTTGCCAATCTTTGTCCTTAGCATTTTGACGGGTCCACAATCAGTAGACCTTGCCATGCCAATCATTGATCTTCTCTGAAATATATTATTAATGAACATTAGATCATTGATTTATATGTTGTTATTAATTACCAGAACCACCCGGGGATTAGTGGCACTTTCAGTCTCGCCCTTTTTGGTAATTTATGACAACATATAGATGAAAGCTTCAACAGATGATTTAATCAATGAAATACTGATAACCCACAAGTATAGGGGATCAATTCTAGCTTTTTTGATAAATAAGAGTGTCGAACCCAACAAGGAGCTAAAGGTAGAATTTATATTCTCTTCAAGTTCTAACGACCATCGATACAACTCTGCGCACACTTAATGTTCTCTTTACGTAGAATAATAATAAAATTAGAAGTACTTTGTAGGTGTAAAGGATAGGCTTGCAAGGTAATAAAGAACGTGAAAATAAAAGTTAGGTGTTGTTTTACTAAAAGAACAATTAAGTTAGTATAGCGAGTGTGGAAAAGTGGTGGTAGGGTTTGCGAAATTGCCCCTAAGCATTTGGCCAAGTTACTAGACCGATAGCAAGTTTTTATGTGGGAGAGACCACTCCTAGCATGCCATCCTTACTTGGAATTTTATGCACTTATGATTGGAACTATTAGCAAGCATCCACAACTACTATCATTCATTAAGGTAAAACCCAACCATAGCATTAAGATATATTGGTTCCCCTTCAATCCTGTATGAATCAATTTCTATGGTAGGAAGAAGCTTCTGTCACACTTGCCCTCCAATGCATAGTCCTATCAACATAAAACTAACCAAAAGGTGTGATCCACACACATGCTCATATGACGGGCACCAAAGGACAGCAACATAACCACAAGAAAATTAAACCAATCATAGCAATTCACCAATCACACATAGGATAACAAAAATCTACTAAAAATCATAGGATGGCAACATCATTGGATAATAATATGAAGCATAAAGGGTACAACAGGTTGTGGGAGAGTGGACCGTTGAATATAGATGAGGGAAGGTGATGGAGGTGTTGATGAAGATGACAGAGTTGTTGGTGTAGATCGTCGTCACATGATGATTGCCCCGGGGAGAGAGGGGGGAGAGAGCCCCTCCTTCTTCTCTTCCTTGGCTTCCCCCCTAGATGGGAGAAGGGTTTCCCCTCTAGTCCTTAGTCTCCATGGGTCTCGTAGGGCAGAAGCCCCTCTGAGATTGGATCTCTCTCTCTCTCTCTCTCTCTCTCTCTCTCTCTCTCTCTGTGTGTGTGTGTGTGTGTGTTCTCTTCTGTTTCGTATTCCCATTTTTTGGCCAAAAACCGTTTCTTAAATTCCCACAGATCTGTAACTCCGATTGGGCTGAAATTTTGAGGGGGGTTTTATCCGGATATTAGCTTCCTCGTGGCTAATAGATACCTCCAACTAACCTACAGGGGACTCACAAGCCTTCCAGGTGCGCCCTGGGTAGGGAGCGCACCCTCTGGGCTTGTGGCCCCCTTGTGCATCGTCTTGCGTTGATTCTTCTTCCCAAAAATCACATATATTCCAAAATAAATCTCCATAAATTTTTATCATGTTTGGACTTCGTTCCATATGGATATTCTGCGAGACAAAAAACATGCAACAAACAGTAACTGGCATTGGTCACTGGATCAATATGTTAGTCCCAAAAACAATATAAAATGTTGCCAAAAGTATGTGAAAGTTGTAGAATAATATAAAATCTAATCATGGCATAAATATTAAGACACAAGTGATTCAAAGTGTCAGTGTGAAAATTGGCAGACCTCGAGGTAGGGTGTACCGAGTTGTGGATCTCGTATCGAGGGTAACAAGAATGAAGGAGACGATGTTTACCCAGGTTCGGGCCCTCTTGATGGAGGTAAAACCCTACGTCCTGCTCTTGTTTATATTGATGAAGATGTATCAAGTACAGAGTTGATCTACCTTGATATCATAATGTGTGGTCTAACTCTAGCGCTAGGTGAATGGTTTTGCATTGATGCCCCCTCTATGGTCTAATCCCTATGGCTTATATAGACGCTAGGGAGGATACCTAGGGTTACAAGGTCGGTAACTAGGAGCCAGGCGGCGGCAGAGATCTTGGAGTATACGTCAAGTGTTCGAGAGATGTAGTCTTGACCACGCCTCCTATGTACGGCCTCCGGATTCCACCTTGACCACGAATGAGGGCTAGTCAGCCTAGCCCGGGGACCGTGGGCCGACTAGGTTAGCACCCCCTTATCCAGGGCACCATCAGTAGCCCCTAAACGGGTCTTCGACGCTGATACGTCTCCAACGTATCTATAATTTTTGATTGTTCCATGCTATTGTATTACCTGTTTTCGATGTTTATGGGCTTTACTAAGCACTTCTATATTATTTTTGGGACTAACCTATTAACCAGAGGCCCAGCCCAAATTGTTGTTTTCTTGCCTATTTTAGTGTTTCGAAGAAAAGGAATATCAAATGGAGTCCAAACGGAATGAAACCTTCGGGAGAGTTATTTTTGGAACGGAAGAAATCCAGGAGACTTGGAGTAGACGTCAGGGAAGCTTTGAGGAAGCCATGAGGCAGGGAAGCGTGCCCTACCCCCTGGGCGCGCCCCCCACCCTTGTGGCTCCCCTGACCGACTTCTTTCGCCTATATATGTCCATATACCCTAAAAACATCAAGGAGCACAATAGATCGGGATTTTCGCTGCCGCACCTGTAGTCACCAAAAACCAATCGGGACCCTGTTCCGGCACCCTGTCGGAGGGGGGATCCCTCACCGGTGGCCATCTTCATCATCCCGGCGCTCTCCATGACGAGGAGGGAGTAGTTCACCCTCGGGGTTGAGTGTATGTACCAGTAGCTATGTGTTTGATCTCTCTCTCTCTCTCTCTCTCTCTCTCTCTCTCTCTCTCTCTCTCTCTTTGTATTCTTGAGGTGATATGATCTTGATGTATCGCGAGCTTTGCTATTATAGTTGGATCTTATGATGTTTCTCCCCCTCTACTTTCTTGTGATGAATTGAGTTTTCCCCTTGAAGTTGTCTTGTCGGATTGAGTCTTTAAGGATTTGAGAACGCTTGATGTATGTCTTGCCGTGCTTATCTATGGTGACAATGGGATATTCATGTGATCTACTTGATGTATGTTTTGGTGATCAACTTGCGGGTTCAATGAACTTATGCATAGGGGTTGGCACACTTTTTGTCTTGACTCTCCAGTAGAAACTTTGGGGCACTCTTTGAAGTTCTTTGTGTTGGTTGAATAGATGAACCTGAGATTGTGTGATGCATATCGTATAATCATACCCACAGATACTTGAGGTGACATTGGAGTATCTAGGTGACATTAGGGTTTTGGTTGATTTATGTCTTAAGGTGTTATTCTAGTATGAACTCTATGATAGATCGAACGGAAAGAATAGCTTCGTGTTATTTTACTACAGACTCTTGAATAGATCGATCAGAAAGGATAATTTTTAGGTGGTTTCGTACCCTACAATAATATCTTCGTTTGTTCTCCGCTATTAGTGACTTTGGAGTGACTCTTTGTTGCATGTTGAGGGATAGTTATATGATCCAGTTATGTTATTATTGTTGAGAGAACTTGCACTAGTGAAAGTATGAACCCTATGCCTTGTTTCCTAGCATTGCAATACCATTTACGCTCACTTTTACCACTTGTTACCTTGTTGTTTTTATATTTTCAGATTACAAATACTCATATCTACCATCCATATTGCACTTGTATCACCATCTCTTCGCCGAACTAGTGCACCTATACAATTTACCATTGTATTGGGTGTGTTGGGGATACAAGAGACTCTTTGTTATTTGGTTGCAGGTTTGCTTGAGAGAGACCATCTT
This sequence comes from Triticum dicoccoides, assembly GCF_002162155.2. Taxonomy (NCBI): domain Eukaryota; kingdom Viridiplantae; phylum Streptophyta; class Magnoliopsida; order Poales; family Poaceae; genus Triticum; species Triticum dicoccoides. The sequence continues at coordinate 259,965,295 of NC_041393.1, forward strand.
CATCCTACGCCTCCCACGGATTGATAAACCTTAGGTCATCCACTTGAGGGAAATTTGCTACTGTCCTACAAACATCTGCACTTGGAGGCCCAACAACGTCTATAAGAAGAAGATTGCGCAGTTGACATCAAGCTCTTTTCTGGCGCCATTGTCGGGGAGGTGAGTTCTTGAAGGTATATCTTTAGATCTTGCAATCGAATCTTTTAGTTTCTTGTTTTATCACTAGTTTAGTTTATAAAAGAAAACTACAAAAAATGGAATTAAATTTGCCTCATACGCTTCATCTTTTTAATATCTTTCATGAGAATGATGGAAAGGAAAATTGTGCTCAAGTGCTAGAAGAAGAAGTCTATAAAATGTTTGGCACTAAATCTTTGAATGATGAGCATGATTGTAGTGTTGTTAGTACGAACTCTTTGAATATCCATAGTACTAATGATGATTGCACTAGTCATGATGAAAACGTCTCTTATAAGCATGTCAACTTTTGTGGAATACATAGAGCTTGCAAGTACACACCAAATAGGGAAGATAGATTTTGCAAGAGGCATAAGTATTTGGAAACTAAATGGTTGCAAGAAAGGTTAGATGATTGTGCTGAAAGATTCAATATTTATCACCATCCTTGTGAACTTTGCAATGAACATGGTCATTTAAAGCTCCAATGCTATTTGTCTCATGATCAAATCGTGTCCAAAAATTGTGATAACTTGATTACCCTTGATCATCATAAAGAGCTTAGTCTTCTTTTGTGGTATGAAGAAATGAAACGTATAACTGAGGGTATTCCAAAATTTAATCTTGATAGATTTCTTGATTTTGATCTAGAAGAAATTTTTATGTATTATACGGTAAATTGCATTGAAAATACTTATATTGCCAATTACATAAAGATAAGAAAACAAATAAAAGATGAAGAGAATACTAATGAAAGGGAAGAGACTTCCCAATATCTTCCTATTATTTCTTATGATGAATCAGGTAACGAGGAGGAGCCTTCTATTCAACCAATCTCATTAATAAGGAGCTCCAAAAAGAGGATTAAACCCACACATGATGTGAAGAAGAAAAAGAAAAGAAGGAGAAGCAAAGGTAAAAAGGTATCCCTCCCAAATGATGTTGCTCCTACTACTCATTGTGATAATGATAATTGCTATATTATTGGTGCTATCCATACTGTTAATGATGAGAGTGATTATGCTTATGATATGAAAAGGCCAAAGATTGGGGATGCTATGTTTGATGAGAATGACGTGTTTAAGAATATATTTACTGCAGTTAATGTTTGTCCCAAGCTTGGGGATGCTATGTTTAATGAAGATGATATTTTTACCTCCCAAGTTTTGATATGCAAAGTTGTTATGATGATAGCATGCCTCCTACTTATGATGATTATATTGATGAAAGTGGGTTTGGAAGAGTGTCAACTTTAGGAAGTAATGATCCCGCTATTTCTAGGGTGTTGAATCTTATAATATTTATGAAAGTGGATTGGAGAGGTCATGACTTTATTTAGTGATGAATCCACTATTTTGGAAGAGGTTTCAATTGATTATGATGAGAACAAAGTTGCTATTTATGATGATTATTGTGATGACACTTATGCTATAAAAAGTAGTGATGATTATATTTATAAAACTTGTCATGATTATGATTACCTTTTTATGAACATTATTCATTTAATATGGAAACAATTTATAGTATTCGAGTCTCTTATGATACTCCCACTATTCCGAATGAGAAGAATTTTGCCTATGAGGAGAGTAGTAAAATGTATATGCAAGTAGATCATGAAAAAAATGCTTTATGTGCTAGTTATATGGTTGAATTCATTCATGATGCTACTGAAAATTATTATGAGGGAGGAATATATACTTGTAGGAATTGCAATAATATCAAGTTTCCTCTCTATGTGCTTAAAGTTTTGAAGTTATGCTTGTTTTGCCTTCCTATGCTAGTTGATTATTGTTCCCATAAGTTGTTTGCTCAGAAAATCCCTATGCATAGTAAGTGGGTTAGGCTTAAATGTGCTAGTCATATTCTTCATGATGCTCTCTTTATGTTTCAATTCTTATCTTTTCTGTGAGCATCATTGAAATCATCAAGCCTAGCTAGGGGTGTTAAACGATAGCGCTTGTTGGGAGGCAACCCAATTTTACATTTGTCCTTTGATTTTGCTCCTGTTTAATAATAAATAATTCATCTAGCCTCTGGTTATATGTGGTTTTATGTTTTAATTGGTATTTTTTCCAAGTAGAACCTTTGGGAAGACCTTGGTGAAGTCATTGTGATCTTGCTGTAAAAAAACATAAACTTTAGCCCTCACGAGATTAGCTGCCATTTTTACTGGAGAGTGATTTTAGGTTGATTGTTTTTGAAGATGATTAATAGACAAATTCCTCAGGTCCACCAATTTATTTCAGAATTTTTAGAGTTACAAAAGTATACGTTTGATATAGATTACTACAGACTGTTCTGTTTTTGACAGATTCTGTTCTCTATGTGTTGTTTGCTTATTTTGATGAATCTATGAGTAGTATCATAGGGTATGAACCATAGAGAAGTTGGAATACAGTATATATTACACCAATATGAATTTATAATGAGTTCACAACAATAACTAAGTGGTAGTTTTATTTTCTTATACTAACGGAGCTCATGAGATTTCCTGTTGAGTTTTGTGTTGTGAAGTTTTTAGGTTTTGGGTACAGATTTGATGGACTATGGAATAAGGAGTGGCAAGAGCCTAAGCTTGGGGATTCCCATGGCACCCCAAGATAATCCAAGGACAACCAAAAGCCTAAGCTTGGGGATGCCCCGGAAGGCATCCCTTCTTTCGTCTTCGTCTATCGGTAACTTTACTTGGAGCTATATTTTTATTCACCACATGATATGTGTTTTGCTTGGAGCGTCTTGTATGATATGAGTCTTTGATTTTTAGTTTACCACAATCATCCTTGATGTACACAGCTTGAGACACACACATGATTTGGAATTTATTAGAATACTCTATGTGCTTCACTTATATCTTTTGAGCTAGATAGTTTTGCTCTAGTGCTTCACCTATACTTTTTAGAGCACGGCGGTGGTCTTATTTTGTAGAAATTATTAATCTCTCATGCTTCACTTTTATTATTTTGAGAGTCTTTTAGAACAGCATGGTATTTTCTATGGTTATAAAATTGGCCCTAAAATGATGGGCATCCAAGTTGGGTATAATAAAAACTATCATAGAAAGTGAATTGGATGCTATGATAAATTTGATGCTTGATAATTGTTTTGAGATATGAGGATGGTAAGATTAGAGTCATGCTAGTTGGGTAACTGTGAATTTAAGGAATACTTGTGTTGAAGTTTGTGATTCCCATAGTGTGCAACCGTTATGTGATGAAGTTGGAGCATGATTTATCTATTGATTGTCTTCCTTATGTGTGGAGGTCGGTATCGCGCAATGGTTAACTCCTACCAACCATTCCCCTAGGAGCATGCGTGTAGTACTTTGTTTTGATTACTTGTAGATTTTTGCAATAAGTATATGAGTTCTTTATGACTAATGTTGAGTCCATGGATTATACGCACTCTCATCCTTCCACCATTGCTAGCCTCTCTTGTGCCGCGCAATTTTCGCCGGTACCATACACCCACCATATACCTTCCTCAAAACAGCCACCATACCTACCTATTATGGCATTTCCATAGCCATGCCGAGATATATTGCCATGCAACTTTCCACTGTTCCGTTTATTATGACACGCTCCATCATTGTCATATTGCATTTGCATGATCATGTAGTTGACATCGTATTTGTGGCAAAGCCACCTTTATAATTCTTTCATACATGTCACTCTTGATTCATTTCATATCCCGGTACACCGCCGGAGGTATCCATATAGAGTCATATTTTGTTCTAAGTATTGAGTTGTAATTCTTGAGTTGTAAGTAAATAAAAGTGTGATGATCTTCATTATTAGAGCATTTTGCCAAGTGAGGAAAGGATGATGGAGACTATGATTCCCCCACAAGTCAGGATGAGACTCCGGACTATATAAAAAAAGAAAGGCCAAATAAAAATGAGAGAAAAAGAGAGAAGGGACAATGTTACTATCCTTTTACCACACCTGTGCTTCAAAGTAGCACCATGATCTTCATGATAGAGAGTCTCCTATGTTGTCACTTTCATATACTAGTGGGAATTTTTCATTATAGAACTTGGCTTGTATATTCCAATGATGGGCTTCCTCAAAATGCCCTAGGTCTTTGTGAGCAAGCAAGTTGGATGCACACCCACTTAGTTTCTTTTTGAGCTTTCATACACTTATAGCTCTAGTGCATTCGTTGCATGGCAATCCCTACTCACTCACATTGATATCTATTAATGGGCATCTCCATAGGCCGTTGATATGCCTAGTTAATGTGAGGCTATCTTCTCCTTTTTTGTCTTCTCCGCAACCGCCATTCTATTCCACATAAAGTGCTATGTCCATGGCTCACGCTCATGTATTGCGTGAAGATTGAAAAAGTATGAAACAATTGCTTGGCTAAAACCGGGGTTGTGCATGATTTAAATATTTTGTGTGATGAAGATAGAACATAGCCACACTATATGATTTTGTAGGGATAACTTTCTTTTGCCATGCTATTTTGAGAAGACATGATTACCTTGTTAGTATGCTTGAAGTATTACTATTTCTTATGTCAATATGAACTTTTATCTTGAATCATTTGGATCTGAACATTCATGCCACAATAAACAAAATTACATTGAGAAATATGCTAGGTAGCATTCCACATCAAAAATTCCGTTTTTATCATTTACCTACTCGAGGACGAGCAGGAATTAAGCTTGGGGATGCTTGATACGTCTCCAACGTATCTATAATTTTTTATTGTTCCATGCTGTTATATTACCCGTTTTAGATGTATATGGGATTTACTAAGAACTTTTATATTATTTTTGGGACTAACCTATTAACCGGAGGCCCAGCCCAAATTGTTGTTTTCTTGCCTATTTCAGTGTTTCGAAGAAAAGGAATATAAAATGGAGTCCAAATGGAATGAAACCTTCGGCGGAGGTATTTTTGGAACGGAAGCAATCCAGGAGACTTGGAGTAGACATCAGGGAAGCTTCGAGGAAGCCACGAGGCAGGGAGGCGCGCCCTACCCCCTGGGCGCTCCCCTGACCGACATCTTTCGCCTATATATGCACTACAAAAAAGGACACATCCGTGACATTTTGGGCCAAACGCATTTTTTTCCTGTCATACATATGACACTTCTATGACGATAATTGTGACAAAACCCGGTATCATCATAGATGTGGTGGGCTCCTACTTCTATAACAAAAAATCATGACAGAAAATGGGCTTTTCGTCCTGGGCGGGCCGAAGAAGCAGCTGCATGACATTCTTTGGGACGTCCATGACGGAAAAAACCATGGTAGAAGCGAGGGGGAGGAAAATTTCAGGGAGTTGCCGGTTACGGTGGGAGGTCGGGGGCCGAGCGATGCGCGTTTCTCTCGTACACGTACGTGCGTGTGTGCGAGGTGTTGGCTCTAACTGAACCCGAGCGAGGCGTTGGGCTCTAACTGAACCCGAGCTATTGCACTGCAGGCTACGCGTTACTGAACCCAAGCGATCGATCGATGGCTGTTAACTGAACCTGATCAAGCGATTTCTTTGCTACTGCTGCTAACTGAAGCCGATCGATTGGATGAACAGTGAGCGTTGCGGGGGGGTTTGGATGAACAGTGAGCGGTGGCGTTGCCTCCGGATGAACAGGACCCCGTGTTGTGGTGGAGGGCTAGATGAACAATAGACGTTGGAGGGGTGCTTGTGGAGGGGTGGTTGAACAGGACCCCGTGGTGTGGAGGGTTGGATGAACAGTAGACGGTGGAGGGGTGCCCGTGGAGGGGTGGTTGAACAGTAGCCGGTGGAGTAGCACGCGGTGGAGGCTGGATGAACAAGAGCCTGTGGAGGCTGGACGAGGTCGACGGTAGCCCGTGGAGGCTAGACGAGGTCGACGGTGGAGATGAACAGTATCCCGTGGAGTCCCGTTTTGCGGTACGCCACACCCCTCCCGATCAAAAGGACCCCCGTTTCGACTGTAGGAGGTCCGTTTCCTCCGTTTTGCGGTACGCCACACCCCTCCCGATCAACTAGACCCCCTTTCGACCGTAGGAGGTCCGTTTCCTCCATTTAGCGGTACGCCACACCCCTCTCGATCAACAGGACCCCGTTCCGAACGTAGGAGGTCCGTTTCCTCCGTTGTGCGGTATGCCAGGCCTCATTTCCATCGCCTATTCCATCCAAGCCCTCCCGATGAACACGACCACGCATTCCGTTCTGACCCAGCCGATTGGCTCCCACGCATTTCGTTGCCTCCCGATGAACACGACGCATTCCGTTGCCTCACCATGAACACGATGCATTCCTTGCCTCCCCATGAACACGAGCCCTCGCCGTACGTATGCGTGAGTAGGCGTTCGAGACCCCGCCCGTATGTACACATACGTGGCCGTATTTTCTTTCTTGCACCCTGGCCGATGTACGTACGTGTACATGCTAAGTGTGCACCTCTACTACGACACGTGGGCGCCTCTACATCCACCAGTATATATGTACGTACATGTTCGTGACCAGAATGACAACGCTACGTAGGCTTCGACCAGGTGGGTCCCGACTGTCAGGCACTTCCTTGCCTGCGAAGATGTCGCTGGTGGGTCCCAGCAGTCAGGGGGGCGAATCGGTTTTTTTTGCCCGTACGCACTTCCTTGCGTGCGAAGATGTAGCTGGTGGGTCCCAGCAGTCAGGGGGTGAATCATTTTTTTTGCCCGGACGCACTTCCTTGCGTGCGAAGGTGTAGCTGGTGGGTCCCAGCAGTCATGAGGGAAATGTTTTTTTCGTGAAATACGGTGGCCCGTCTGGTGGGTCCCTGCTGTCAGGTGGAGGAATCATTATTTTCCACGTAATAAGGAGGCACTTCCTTGCTGCGGTTGTGGACCCAGCTGTCAGCCTCTCCACGTACAATCCACGTCCGACAGAAGTCATTCCTTGACAATGTTGACCACGCCGCGTCGAGAGCACCAGGGTTGTGGATGACGGCGAGGCCTAGGAAGGGGACGACGCGGAGCCGGTGAAGACGTGGCAGTGGATGCCCACGCGGAGAGGAGTATGAGGGTTCACACGTTCGGCTGCGGTGTGAGGCTGCCGTCGCCGCAGGGCCTGGCTAGCGATGGGAATAGTAGGGGGCGGTGAGGCCTCCGCATCAGCACAGCCGGCCACGGGAGGCAGGAGCAGGCGGCACGACTGGCGCTGCTTTGGGCAGCTGGAGCAAGAAGACCAGAGGTTGAAGAAGCACTACGGCCGTTGGATGGACATCGTACGGTCACTGGAGCTAGAATCGTTCATATTGACTAAGTTGACAAAGCCCTCTGTCCCCGTCAACTTAGTAGGCCCACAAGTCAGCCTCCCACCAAGGTGGGTCCCAGCTAGCAGGGGGAGTATTCATTTTTTGTGCGTAATAAAGAGGCACTTCCGGTGGGTCCGAGCTGACAGCGGGGGGGACATTTTTTTTGCGAAATACGATGGCCCATCCAGTGGGTCCCAGCAGTCAGGGGGGAAACGTTTTTTTTCGCGAAATAAGGTGGCCCGTCCGGTGGGTCCCTGCTGTCAGGTGGAGGAATAGTTATTTTGCGCGTAATAAGGAGGCACTTCCTTGCGGCCGTCGTGGACCCAGTTGTTAGCCTCTCCACGTACAGCACTCTTTCGATGGAAGTCAGTCATTGACCATGTTGACCATGCCGCGCCGAGAGCACCAGGGCGGTGGACGATGGCAAGGCCTAGGAAGGGGACGACGCAGAGCCGGGGAAGACGCAGCAGTGGAAGCCCGCACAGAGAGGAGTACGAGGGTTCACTAGTTCGGCTGCGGTGTGAGGCTGCCATCGCCGCAGAATAACAGGGGGTGTGGGTGAGTGGAGGGATGTCCTGGCCAGCAGTGGGAGTAGTATGGGGGCGGTGAGGCCTCTGCGGCAGCACAGCCGACCACGGGAGGCAGGAGCAAGTGGCACAACCGGTGCTGCTTTGGGCGGCTGGACCAAGAAGACCAGAGGTTGAAGAAGTACTACGGTCGTTGGATGGACATCGTACGGTCATTGAAGCTAGAATCGTTTATATTGACTAAGTTGACAAAGCCCTTGGTACGCTCCAACTTAGTAGGCCCACATGTCAGCCTCCAAAACGGTGCACCCCAGATGTCAGGGGGAGGAATCATTTTTGGGGCGGCCGAAGCTAAGAATATCCGAGATTGAAGAAGAAGCACGACATCCGTTGGATAGACATCCAACGGCCACTGCTGCTAGAACCGTGTGTTGACTATAATAAGTTGGCAAAGCCTTGCATACGCGTCAACTTATTTTTTTAGGGGACGCATCACTTAGTAGGCCCACAAGTGTGTGGCAGAGAACTTATAGCCCATTTGTGTTTTGTAAGAATGTACAACCCATTTTTGAATTTTAATGGAATTTACATCAGCCCATTTACAGTTTGTTAAAAGTACAGCCCAATTTCTAGCTAGGACAACGATTAATAATTTCAACCAACCGTTGAAGACAGAATTCAATAAAATTTCCCACATTTTGATGGGATTCGAAATATTTTTATCCCGAAATTTCTAGTCAGATTAAATATAAATTTGTATTACGTAAAAATCCAATGAAACATTGTGTGTGCAACAATGAAAATTTAAGATTTTCAAAATCCATAAATAATATTTTATAAACTAATTTCGTGTTTGGTGCATTTTTTATAGTTACTGCTCAATTTTTATAATTACATCCCATTTATTTTTTTAAAGCCCATTTTCCTGTTAAGCCTAATGCATCCCTCCTAGGAAAGATTTGCAGCCCAGCGGGGCGGAGAATAACAAGTTGACCTTGCCTGGGTATTCCTCAAAAAGACGTATAGCTGGGCTAGCCATTTTCATCTTGAAAAAATTAGTATCTGGGCTGGATATCTGGCCAGGGCTAGATGGGCCACAGCCCACCCAGTTAATACCCTGCTCTCCTCTGAACAACAACGAAATCATCGCCAAGAAAAACTCTGAAGTTCTCACGCCTCAAAAACACAAATAATGCTCGAGCTGCTTGGTCCCAGCTGTCGGCCACACCTTGTGCAATTCTCTCGTTTATATTGACTACATAGGTTGACAATGGTGTGGGACCATGATGTCAGGAATCCAGGAGAAAGCAAAAAAAATATAGTTGTACAGAATAAGGAGGCACTTGCGTACGTAGGGCTATGGCCCTAGTGGGTCCCTAGTGTCATCCAGTCAAAATAAAGTCATTTCCTGAATCCTCATGTTCGTTGACCATGTTAACAATGCTCAGCACCACGGCGAGCGCAATAACTCAAAGGACAACGGAGAGGGCCTCGTGGGCCCTACGGAGGTCTGATACAGCACCCACTGCTCATTCAGGAAGCCAGGATCATCGGACACCTATGAGCACCTTCGAGAAACTGAGACGGCATGAAACGGTAAGGCCGCGCTTGGGAGCTCTGGTTTTTCGTGTGTGAAGTACTTCCGATATTTTACTAGTCGAAATCGACCAACCAAGCGCCTTCACCCGAGACCATCTGCTTCAATTTACAACCATCAGTTTTACAAGCAGTTTTGGTTGGAAAACGACGATTCCATCACGGCCTAATATCATGAGTTGGTCGGAAGATCATATGGTTTCACATCTAACCTACCCGACATGTCGTATAGGCTATGAATGAAACATCAGACGATGAACTTCTTACAAACGGAAATAACGGAAGAGGATGATCTTCTTAACAAGAAAATCACTGGCATTAGATCGACATGCAAAACAATACGAAGCATTATTCTCAAGAGGCATGGTGAACAGCTCGTGATGCTGCATGCCGCAACATTCCAAACTCAACTTTGCAATCAAACACAAGCCCTGGCATTACATAGACAATATTTAGAACAAACTCTTAACACAAGAATATCTCAGCAGAGTAACTATTTACTTCTAAACTAAACACAGGAATAGGAAAAAACATTCGATGCTGCTCACAGCAAGGGCGTCCCACTCAAAAATATCAAATGCATGTCTTCTGGCTAACATCAATGAGAAAATTTTGACAAAGTTTTCCAATTCCAATATATTAAATTAACGTCTTCTTGCTAACATCAATGATTAAACTTTGACAAGCTTTTCCCATTCAAAATATGTAATGCCTATGATCGTGGAGTCCTGTCGTAGCTTCTTATACTTGTTTGGGCACTTTTTGCCTAGGGCACTCCACGTGTTGTTAAATTGCCAATGGTCTCTGCAGACTAGTCATGTCACCGGTGTCTAATAATACTCTGTAAAGCTTCTCGGTCATTCCTTCTGTAATGTACCGCAAACAGTGAATGCTTCTTTTTGCAAAGTGGAACGACCAACTGGAACCAGTAACACAGCAGTTTGCCTTGGACACATTGGCTCCTTTTGTGCAGTTCAACTAAAATCAAAGTCGGAATAAAACCAAGCTTTAATTTTGATATCCCTGTAAGCAACAATAGGTATAAGGGAAACAATTACTGAGAAATAACGGTTGATGACTTGTCTTAATGGGAAACAAAGCAGGAGAGTAGCAATTCTCCGTCAGTGTGATTCATTCATATTGACTGAGACATTATCTTAACAATGCCTTGTTTCAACATGTATAAAGAACGACAAAGCAGAAAAGTACCATTCCTAAAACAATGCAACTGATTCATTTTAACAGAGACATTATCTTAACAATACCTTGGTTAAACATGTAGAAAGAACTACAAAGCAGGATAGTACCATTCCTAACAAGTGTTGCAGTTTTGAACTAAGATTCAGTAGTTAATTAATTCTGAGAGTGGCATTGCTTAATTTTGCCAGCGGCATTAGATTAACGAAAAGCATAAATAGTTCTAGGGGAGAGTGTGTGCAACAACAATATGTGCTTCCATCTACTTATAAAGGGGATGATGCAGAGATTGTTGTAACAAAGCAACAAGCATCATGTCTGGGTTGGTCCCATTTTTGTTCACTACTTAATGGGAAAAGACAGCAATACAATAGCTTAAATTCAACATTTATTTAAAACAGTACCAATACAAGTAGCACAACATTTCAAAGCACACTGCACAATCATGTGGATGAAGGCATGTACTGACCTTTCATGAGAACACCAGGATAAAATATGAATCTGCCAACACGGATAGGAAATCCAATCTTGTTTTGTGCAGTTGCACTGAAATCAAGCAAAGTGTTTCGTGTAGCGAAGCAAAATGTCACAATAGCAACAAGTTGAATAGATATCCCTGTTTAAACAGAGGCAAAAAAGGAATCAATTACTGGCTAATAAAGGAGGATGAAACATGCAGCCACAAAAATGGTAATCCCACCAATCCCTAACAAGTGTTGCAGTTTTGAAATAAGATTCAGTAGTTAATTCTGAGAGTGGCATCAATTACTGGCTTATAAAGGGGATGATGATGAATTTGTTGTAACAAAGCAACAAGCATCATGTCTGGGTTGGTCCCATGTTTGTTCACTACTTAATGGGAAAAGACAGCAATACAATAGCTTCAATTCAACATTTATTTAAACAGTACCAAAACAAGTAGCACAACATCTCAAAGCACGCTGCACATCATGTGGTTGAGACCAAGATTTGAAACAACTCGCCATGAAGACTGGAAACAAATCTCGATCTACTTTTGTGTTGTTCCACCAAAATTAAGCAAAGTCACCAGTGTGACATTCAAGTTGAACTGCACAAAACACTCTTAAAACATAAGTGTTTTGAGTAGCGAAGCAAAATGTTGCAATAGCAACAAGTTGAATCGATATCCCTGTTTTAACAGAGGCAAAAAAGGAAACAATTACTTGCCGATAAAGGAGGATGAAATAAACGGTGACAGAAAGAAGCATCTAACTTATCTTCGATCAAAAACAAAGTAGGATAGTAGCATTTCTAAAATGGTTGCATTGATTCATATTAACAGAGACATTCTCTTGAAACAACATTCATTAAAAAATGTAATTTACTTTTAACAGTGGCATTGCTTCAATTTTCCGGTGGCATTCTTAGATTAACAACAGCAAAATAGTTGTATGGGACATGCTAGCACCATGTGCGTCCACACGTATAAATGGGTGATGCAGAGTATGTAGTCAAGCAGCATATCTGTGTTGGTCCCATATTTGTCCTCTTCGAACTTTTTTCCTATGTGAGGGCAGCAAATCTAGTCCTGCACAAACTACCCGACCCCCCCCCCCAGTTTCTTTCCCTTTTCAGCAAAGAGATCGGTTCCTTACACATGTGTGTACTGGGTTACCCCCTTTTTCCCTTTTCAACCAACAAAGCGGCTGGATAGCCAGTCTATACTACTATTTCTCCCTCCTTTCCTCATTGAACCACGTCCTAGATTCATGCTCCACCCCACCGCACCCTTCTTTCCTCTTTGAACCAAGACCTAGATTCGGCTACAGATCGAAAAAGATCCACATGCAGCTAGAGCAACGACGGTTCCAAAGAAACTTATACCTTAGGGTCGTTGGGATGTGGCAAGGCGTGCGGCGGGAGGCCGGATCTGCCCACTCTATGTACGACAGCAAGAAAGAAGGGGTCGGTGGCCCTCCCGCACAGGCGCTGGGTGAAAGAGAACAACGCAGTCGGTAGTGGATTTCCTCCCTCTCTGAAGGCGATAGAGTTAACGTTGCACCTCTTCCCCTTCCCGGTGTGACGGGATACGGATGCCTCCTTCACCAGCTGTGAGGGGGGAGAGAGAGACAAGAGGCCAACGCAGTCTTGTTTAGATCTGTTGAAAAGAGGGTGAGAGACTGTGAATATAGCAAACCCTAGCAAATGAACACTGAGCCTCCAGCATGTAACATATATGTGGTGCGGCGAGCGTGTGGAGAGTGCAAACCCTGGCGAACAAGCGTTGAGGCTCCGGCTTATATATATACTAATGTAGTACGGACTGAGCTCCGGTGCCTTCACTGCATCTGCTTTTGGCTGTATGACAGGTGAGCCAGCCACATTTTGGGCCCACCTGTCATAAACCCAAAGGCAGGTGCACTAAGTCAATGAAGTTGCGTCCATATAGTAGTCTCGTGTGTATACGACTAATATATAGTGGAGTGGTTTTCTTATTCTCTCCATAACAATCATTATAAATTGTGTAAGTATGAAATGAAACTCTTTATTTAGTGTACAGTGAAGAAAACTAGTACTACTCCGATGAACTAACGATCCACGCCCACGCGTCCTGGTCGTACTTCCTGTCCTTCACGTGTGGTACACTACCCTCCCTTAAGTGAACAACCACACATGCGCCAAATTATCAGAAACGTGTGAGAGTGTGTCCAAATAAAGAATTTTAATTTCAATTATCGGAAAGGTTTGAGAGTATTACAAAGTTTGACTTTAGTCAAATCTAATATGCGGAGTAAATAAAAAGGGCGCGTCTACTAGGCGGCCGGCTGCCCAGTAGGGCGATCCAGCGGCCGGTCGAATAAGGTAAGTACATGTCCCTTTCACGTTCAGAAAAAGGAAATGAAGGGAACGACCACCCGTCCCACAGTTTGGGCAGCCGCTGCATGCATGCGTCTAGTGCTTGCATGCCAATGCATTAATGTTCCTCATGTTCGTCTCTTGTGCATTAATTTTTGGTTTTCAAAATTATAAAAGACATATCTTCTAAACCGCGTGTCGAAGTTTAGATCCGTTTTCACCGTTTAAACCCTTGCGATGTGCCCTTCAAAAGTAGACCCCGCATGGGGATGTTTCGATGAACTAGTCTTCCTGCCAACTAAACATCAATATGTGTGCAACTAGACTACGTGTTGCACCAACTGAGCATATGTGTGTGCCAATAGTCCTTCTGCCAACTAAACATCAATGTGTGTACAACTAGACTACATTCCTGCACCAACTGAGCATATGTGTGTGCCAATAGTCCTCGTAACTAAACATCAATGTGTGTGCAACTAGACTACATTGCCACGTCAACTGAGCATATATGTGTGTAACTAGTCCTGTCAACTAAATATCAATGTGTGTGCAACTAGACTACATTGCCGCGTCAATTGCACATGTGTGTGTGCAACTAGTGTCCTGCCAAGTAAACATCAATATATGTGCAACTATACTAAATTACAATCCAACTGAACATATGCGTGTGCAACTAGTCCTTCTGGCAGCTAAACATCAATGTGTGTGCAACTAGATTATATTATAAGCCAACTAAATATTAATGTGTGTACAACTAGACTAAATTACAAGCCAACTGATTTTTAAAAAAGTTGCAACATGTAGTACTAAAGTTGCACAATGCAGTACTTTAGTTGCACCATATAGCACCAAAATTGGCATAAAAAAATTCGTCGAAACATATCCATGCAGGATCTAGTTTTAAAGATCTCACCGCGATGAATCCAACGATGAAAACGGAACTAAATTCCGACGCGTGATTTAAAAGATATGGCTTTAAAAGAATTTGAAATCCCGAAATAAAAGTACGTGGATCTGTTTTCTCTAACTAATGAAACTAGTGTGAACACATTAATGCCAGCACCCACATGCGCTACGAGACAAAAACAATACACATGCATGTGTGTGGCAGAGCGCTGCTCGAGAACACCAAATAGCGCGCGGCCACATTTTAGATTTTGGGCCATCTGGGTTTTTAGTCCACACCATTTTTAAATCAAAGTTAATAGCTGGACAAATAAAATTACAGGGGAGCTGGAGACAAAGTTGTGAGAAGGCTTAGAAATCAATACAAAACTTATGCTCTTTGTACCAACGTCGATCCTTCTTCGAGGAAAAATTTGGTTCATAGCCAATTGTGTGATAAAATTGCACCAACGTGAAAGACGACTGCGTCTCCAACGCAACCAAGGTGAACTGACGAAGGATATCATCTTTGTGCGTAACAAGCAAAGAGCACTGATGGAAGATAGCTTGTTTTTGATTGAAAATCGATCAGCTTCACCAGCCGACGCAACCATGAGGCGCAACCATGAGCATCGATAGGTCATCGTGGTGATGCATCATCCATTTGGCATCAAGTTTGGGTGAGGCACCTATGAAGTTCGACAAATCCTCATTGTGGTCTATTTCTTCTCAGTAATCAAGCTCGAGGAAGGAAGAACCACGTGGCAGAGGACAGTGAGGCGAAACAACAATGGCCATCCAATTTTGTGCAGTTCCACTAAAATTGAGGAAGACATGCCCGGGTATGGAGACACGCATCGCTGTTTCCAAAAATATAAAGAAGGGTTAGCAACAACATCTCAATTGTCAATAAGAATTAATGAAAAGTGCACCAACAAACAGAAGCATCATAATTATATATTGATGGGAACTAAACCAGGATACCCGGAAAAAAAGCATTTCTTCATTTAACCAGTGATAGTACTACCACCATATGGACAATGACCGCACAACCACCATGTACTTTTTGTCGAAACAACATGTATACCTCCACCGAGGCATAAATCAGGACAACTTTAGTGGCATTTCCTCTATAATAGTACTAGTAGGTGATGTTGGACCAGCCGACGAACCCTAGCTACTATGCATGGGAAGCTGGGGAGTAGTCGCATAGAAGAAAACCCGCACGCAGCGACCTGGGGAGCTGGACTAGTACAAGAAGTTATACCTCGGGTGGGCGAGATGTCGTTTAGGCGGGCGGGCGGTATCTGCCCACACAACGGCAGCAAACAAGGGCGCGAAGGATCTTTGTCCGTGCCAGTGCCGGCTCCGAGAGGACGATGCACATCGGCTTCCTCCGTCGCCGACGGCGACAACGTCAACGCTGCACGTCCTCACCTCCCGCAGCGGACGGGATTCGGCTGGATCTGTGACCACCGGCGAGGAGAGAGATAGAGTGGACACTGTCATCTTGTTTTGATATGGAGAGGGTGAGAGAGCGAGACACGAGAAACACTATCAAACAAGAGGCTATAATGGAGTAAAAAAATCTCTCCATAGCAGTGGTTTTAAATAGAATACGCGTGTTCTCGGAAAAAAGAAACAAAAACTGGCGGACAATTTTTTAAGGGTCTGTCTAGGACACATCCATCTAAGTTGATGTCCACTCTGTTTGTGGTCTATTTTTTTGTCCTAGTTTTTTTGTTTCTTGTTGCTACATTATATACTTGTGGGAGCTTAGATGTGATATCCTTAAATAACATCTAGATGTGAATTAGACAAACTGATTTTCTAACGTACCAAGAAAGAAAACTCGATAAGAAACACGCCCCCGCTTCCAGGTCGCGAGAGTCGTCGTGCACACACACATAGACATAGACATGCATATCCGTGTTTACGTAAAATTCCATTTCCATCTCCATCTCCAACCATATTTGTCCAACTGGCACATTATTTACGTTGTTAATTATATACACAGCAACATTAACGTACAACTGCTCTTGTTTGCGCACGTTCGGACCGCTACCACGGCCGGTCCTGACCAACCCGAACCCTCTTCATCACCCGCGCGTGCTTCCCACCTGAAACGGTCAGTGCCGCATTCATGCCCGTCTAGAGCGGACGCCACCTCTCACTGGCACCGGCATTGAAGGGGCGCGCCGGCCGAGAGAGCGTCACCCGCGCCGCTTCCGGGTGCACGGGGTTGCTCCGCGTTCAAAGGTCGCAATATCTGGCTACAACATGCATGTAAAAAGTTCTTGGGAGTCCGAGCTAGCTGTTCCAGTAGTGCTAGTACTCCATGGTGCGATCCATCGACAAGCGTGCAGGAAAGTTATCGTATACTCGGTTTTCGGTGAGTGGCATGCCGAGCGACCGTGTGGGGTCGAGCTGTGGAGGAGGGTGAGACATGAACACGACAGACGTGATTTAAATGTTGGTTTTGCTCGATGGAGCGATCCAACGAAACGAAATGTTGGTTTCTCTCCGTTTCCATTTTTTCTCCGGAAAAACGGAAACTTTCCACTCCATTTTCATTCATATTCCAAGGTTGCCCCATTACAACATTCCATCAAATAAAAAGGAAAACTAACACGCATGCTGATGCATCTCAATGATTCACATATCATAGCCAATATTTACTTCACAACTAAAGAAAAAAGTTGTGAGAGCATGTACGAAATAAAAACTACTGATGGGGTCACTACGACTTAAACCCTAAACCCTAAACATGATTTAATTCCCTGGCTAGGTAGAACCTGTCGAAGGAAAGACGGCTGGCACCCTCGGATCATACGATGCTTTTGTGCAGTTCCACTAAAATCGACCTGGGCATCCCTGATGGCAAAGATATTGAAGAAGTGTGATTAGAATAATAGTACTGGCACTAGTTCATGAGACATAACCTCATCACAAGTAGAAGCCGGTAGAAGTAGAGAAAGATCGACATGGAGATGGAGCTACGGCAGTGGAGCAAGCCGGCTCCAAAAGGAAGATGGACTACCTGGGATGTCGGGTTGTAGCTAGAAGGGCGGTTGGGACGCGGCATCGGCCCATACCGCGATGACCCCTGATTGGGACGCACTGACTGTGGGTTTTCTCCCTCGCCGATGTCGACCGCGTCTACACAGAACATTGTTCCCTTCCCCCAGCTGCGGGATCAGGCCCGTCGTTCTATGCTTGTGAAGAGAGCAAGAAGGCTTGTAGCTTAGGCTCTTGCTAGTGTATATATAGTGGTTTTCTTTTCTCTCCATATCAACCATTTTATATTGTGTACGTGTCATTCAAGAGTGAAATGATGGTTGCTTCTTCCGACTAACTTACTGTGTGATTTGACTGCTCCTTAGTGGCCCCTACACGCACCCCCCCTACGTGTATGCAACAGTCACACGTACACATGGACGCAAAAACGCGTGTGACGCTCTAATGCATGCATGTCCGAGCACACGACGGAACACACACGGTCACGCTAAGTGCTAAACCTACACGTGCATGCACACACATACTCAGTCAGGGTGAGCTAGTGACCATGAAACACCGGAGAATATATATATTGAGCGCAATGAGCGTATTATGAAGTCCACTGACCGTATTTTTACAAATATACAGTGACAGACAATGTATTTATCTCGTTTGAAATTAAGCCATATTAACCGGAGAGGAGGCAGTATGGACTAGCATTACTTTGTTGTGTCCTGTCAACTTGCCGAACAAGGAGAAGGTTGCAGGACGGGAGAAGCTTGCGCGCGGTGGCTCGCAGGACAAGGAGAAACTTTTGACTAATGCAAGCTCTCTCTCGCTCAAGCGGTGGACGTGCAACAGTTAATTCGGTGTCAGATTGCCAGAAGCATACACTATACTACTAGTGCTACTATTGTTCGACTTCCCGAATAGGCGAACAGCCAAGTGCAAAGTTTACTAGTACTAGTACTACTACTATAGTCTATAAAGGTACATCCTATACTAGTACTAGGAACTGGATGGAGGAGCGTCTGCACTCTTATTATAATTTTAAAATGTGATAAAGCAATCTTCAACACATTTGGTTCTCTTCGAGGGTTCTCGCATGTGATAATGGAAGTTGATTGCATGGAACACTCGCCACAATTCTCACTTAATTCTGGCTCATATCCTGTTACAAATAGTAGCGCTCAGTAATATTTCCTCTTTTTTTGTTATTCAGCATGTAAACAGGTCAGGAAACCTTGCGGCGCATCTTCGTGTGAACCGTGCTTGCTACACTTTGAATGTGGCAGAGAGCTAGCTTGATGAAACACCTCGCTTTCTAGTGACCAGTGTCTTGGTTGATCGTTCTAAGAATGCTTATATATGAATAAAGCTCTCTCTCATTTACCCGCAAAAAAGATTAAGCCATATTAACCAGAAAGGAGGGAGTACGGACTAGCACTACTTTTTGGTGTGTCCCGTCAACTCGCAGAACGAGGAGAAGCTTGCAGGACAAGGTGAAGCTCGCTTACGCCTTTTGACTAATGCAACCTACCCTCGGTGGACATGCATCAGTCCATTCGGTGTCAGATTGTCAGAGGCATACACTGTAGTACCCAACATGCGGAGTACCATCATTGTTCGACTTCACGAAGAGGCGAAGAGCCAAGTGCAGTAGTACGAGTAGTACTACTACTAGAACTGCATGGTGGAGCATCTGTACTCTTATTTTTTTATCTTTGATAAAGTACACGTTTATTCTGAAGAAGGGCGGAAAACGGCAGCCCAACATGTAATGAATGATATCGATCAACCAACCATGCTCGAATATATCTTGGCCTCCGTGCGAGCCCGTCTATGTGTTCTCGCTCCTCGTCTCTCTCAAGGAACGGCGGGTTGGCTCTTTGCCGTCAATTGAGATCGGTTTGCTCACACTCCTATCCCACTGTCAGTGATATGCCAAGAGGAGGTGCATTGACCGACTGGCCATACGTGTACTTGGTTTTGCACCTTCATACTACTCCTCCCTCCGTCACAGTTTACAGGGCGTGCTTCATTATGATGCATTTCTCTCAACCCATTTCCACCACCAGAGAGACTTTAGACACGTTTGGTTTAATGCTTAATTAATTAGGGCGTGGTAATCGCAATCAAGTCCACAATTTTCTCTCCATGTACTATGTACTATTCCCTCCGTTCCTAAATATTTGTCTTTCTAGAGATTTCAACAAGTGACTACATACGGAGCAAAATGAGTGAATCTACACTCTAAAATATGTCTATATACATCCGTATGTGGTAGTCATTTGGAATCTCTAGAAAGACAAATATTTAGGAACAGAGGGAGTACTACAGAGTGGAGTAAGTGCATGCATGTGTGTACCCGGGGTGGAAGCACTGCATGCATGTGTGTACGCATTATTCCCTCTAGTAATAGACGCCGTGCTATAACTACCAATGCTATTTTTCAGGCCGATCGCTAGTCGCCTTGGTCCCACAGATTTTTTTTCTTTTTTCTGAAGCGCGCTGTATAAATAGTGACGGATGGAGTAGTATGAGCGGATTCAAAGAAGAGCGTATTGATGGTTGCTTCTTCAGAGCAACTTACAGTGGGAAAGGTGGGGCTTATGATTTGACTGCTCATTACTCACTATTAATGCGGCGCAACGACGGGGCTGAGTCTCCCATGCAGTTGTGCACTACCCCCTCGGTTCTTAAATATACTCTGGAGTATTTGTCTTTCTAGATATTTCAACGAGTGACTACTCAAATATTTGTCTTTTTAGAGATTTCAAATGGACTGGCACATACGGATGTATATATACATATTTTAGAGTGTAGATTCACTCATTTTGCTCCGTATGTAGTCACTTGTTGAAATCTCTAGAAAGACGAATAGAATATTTAGGAACGGAGGGAGTACACATACAAAGCAAAATGAGTGAATCTACACTCTAAAATATGCTCGTTTGAAATTTGTAAAAAGACAAATATTTAGGAACGAAGGAGTATAATTTTTTGCATGGCACATGGACCCGGATGATGAAGAGGCTTCTGGCAATGTTATCAAGCTTCCATCATTTGTTTACATAATTGACGTACTATACAAATAATTTTCTAGCGACATGAAATTGTACAATGGTGTGAGCTTTCAGCTTTTGTTTTGCGTGTCTTGCCATCGATGCTCTTTCGGAAATAATAAAAAACTAACTTCCTTGCTAATGCATGTCAATTATTAGCAGATCAGTGCTAACAATTACATCACAACTGAAGACAGAGTTGTGAGAAGGTGTTAAATTAAAATTGATCAATGCTTTCATTGGCAGCAACGTCCCCCAGCTCTGTCTAAATCAACAAGGCATGTTGGGGAAAAAGGTAGCTGTCTGGAGCATGCAACATTCCGATCATTTTGTGCAGTTCCACTAAAATAGAGCTGAGCGTCCCTGTTCCAAAGATATTAAGTGTGATTACGATAATAGAGGACTGCTGATGAAACAATAAACATACAAATAGAAGTCGGTCACCTTTGCAGTCTCTCTTAAGACTAACTAGTTGGAGAAGATTGGGCTCGGAGTTGGATGAGGAGGATAGAGCAAAACCAATCTCCCTTTGTGAAGTCGCACTGAAATGTAGAGACGTTTCCCGTGTGACATTTTAGTACAACTGCACAAAACACTCTTAAGAAAAAAGTGATTTGTGCAGTTCACCAAAAGGTCGCAATAGCAATGAGGTGAAATGGATAGCCCTGTTTGCAAAAAAGAGGTAGGAAGGAAACAATTACTGGCCAATAACAGTTGATGACACATGCGACAAAAAAGAAGCATATTCCTTGCCCTAAGGGAAGATAACAACATGGTTGTGTTTGTCTAAAATGGTGTGAGGACGAGAATGCAATATGGAAAGTACGCTGGACGAGCTACGTTTTGGGCAAAGAACTATGGAAGATCCACATGCAGCAACGTGGGAAGACGGGCGGTGGAGCAAGGCCGGAGGGGATACCTGGAGGTCGTCGGGGTGTAACTAGGTGAGCGGCGGCCGGCGGAATCTGCGAGCGGGTGGCATAGGCCCTGCCGCGCCGGAGCTTGGTCAGAGAGAACGGCGTGTACCGCAGATCAGGACGTGCTGCCTCGGCGCCGCCGAACGGAGAAACGATGCACTTCCTCCCTTTCCCCCGGCGGACGGGATGCGGCCGGATCAGTGACCAAGGGTGAGAGAGAGAGGCCACCGCACTCCCTTTCCCCCGGCGGATGGGATGCGGCTGGATCAGTGACCAACGGTGAGAGAGAGAGAGGCCACCGTAGCGATGTGAGATACTCTGAAGGGCGACAAACCAGGCATGCAAGGCTCCATTGTATATAGTGAGCGGACTACCTTTTTCTCCATAAAAATTGTTTTATATTCTGTGTACGTGCCATTGAGCACTATAACTTTATTTAAAAATAACGCGGCAACATGTCAAGTCGAACTTTGTTTCGTGCACGCGTGGTACACGACCTCCCTAGGTAAACAACCGCTACAGGCGTTCAAATTAGCACGTGGGCTGCCATTTCGTAAAGAAATGAGCTCCACCATGTACTCGCGCGGGTGTGGCTGAGCACGAAGCGTGAGTACGTGTACGGTGCACCTATTCTCTTCTTGTATACGTACACCACCTACGTGGGGTTTTGTGAGAGAGATACAAACCTAGAGACATATAGTGTGTGGGTTCTTGAGAGTTTTTTGGGAGGGGGTCAATCAAAAAATGTAACATATGCAATGCGTGTGAAATAGAGTCCTAGATATAACATATATATAGAGGGGGCGATCCACAAGAAGAGAGTGGAGGTATCATCGGCTTGAGGTGTCCATAGAATCAAAAGGAGGGATTATGTGTGTGTGTGTGTGCGCGCGCGCGCGCGCGATCGATAAAGAGTGCCATCGAATTTGTGTGTGCCCACGTCAAAGATATAGAGTGATTGGCCTACTGGAACATGAGAGGGGACATGTGCAGTTTGTCTCTGTGGCATGGATACCTACCTGCAGCGCTCAACTATCAGTGTGTGGTGGGGGAAGAGGGAGGCCCAATTAACTATAGAGGTACAATGGCTGGTATATGTGTGGAGGAGGAGAGAGGCCTACCTCATGTATTAAGGAGATCGATTTGCCTCATGTATTAAGGGAGATCGATCGGCATCCATGCATATGTGCAGGAGAGGAATAAGGTTGGGAGAGAGACAGAGCTAGAGTGTTGGAGGGGGTGGTAGTGGAGTTGCTTCTAACAAATGGTGGGATAGGCTTGCTAGACAAACGGAGGGCACGCCCGCAATATCAATAAGAGAGGAGATGGCTGCTTGTTGTCTGTGCACGTGCGTGTGAGAGACGGGTCAGGAGGCATGCACGAATGATGAGGGGGAACGATGTGGCTGTGGTAAGCAGACATAACTACATAGGAAGATCAATCTCCCTTTGCTAGAGAAAGGAGAGACATAACTTGTGAGGTACGTCGATCGATGGGGGGGGTAGTTAAAGTCGATCTAGGTATATGTTGGGAGATCGATCGGTATACATGCATGTGTGTGTTAGAAGCAAATGAGGCACGAGGAGAAGGATAGAGAGAGAGGGATGCATGTAGGAGGTGGTACGAGAGGCATACTATATCAAGGGGGAGGAGTGTGCGAGTAGGAGAACGATGAAAAGAGTGGTGGGAATGAGGCATGGACGGTGACAAGAGAAGAGGGGAAGCTTGTGTTTGTGCTAGGCACACCTGGCTAGAGAGGCATATCGATCAATGTGTGCCGTAAAGAAGGAGCTGGGGGGCCTACACACACTGTGGGTGAATGACCTAAAGTGAAAAGACGAATTTGCGCGATGGAGCTAGAGAATGCTGAGGGAGGGTGAGAGGGATGCGGGCGTGTGCATGCACAAGAGAAAGTTAGCGCTAGCTACAAAGATAAGAGGGTTGTGTGGGTGTAAAAGACGGATAGAGATCATATATTCTTCATTATAAAAAGCGAATTCGGATATTTGAAGAATTTATCATAGTGTTTTAAACCGACGCATGTGTGAATATATATAACGGTGATACACATGGTGTGTTTATGAACATGTTATACTACATTTAATATATTTTATCTCTACTCTTATAAAAACGGAGTTGTTGATGATGGTGTGCCTGCCATCCTGCATTATAGGCCGTCCGATTTATATCTGGCTGATAGCAAGGAAACTATGATGGTTGAAGCTGGCAACAATCATGATTGTAGATTCTTATTGAAATAGAGAAATAAATTCAAATTTAGTTCGAATTGCAGCGGTAGTATAGACATTTGGAATGCACTAAAATGTTGGTATGAGTAGGTTACATGCATTATACAGCAAACGGAAAAATTTAATCGGACATAACATGGATTCATACTCCCTCCTTCCATCTATATAGGGCGTAATGAGATTTTTAAGACCGCCTTTGACTATTGACAAGATTAATAGTACATGACATGCACAATGTGAAAATTATATCATTGAAAGAACCTTTCACAAACGAATTTAACGGCGTGCTTTGTGTAAGTTGCATGTCATATATCATTGCTCTAATATTTGGTCAAAGTTAGCATCAAAAAACGCATTAGGCCCTATATAGATGGAAGGAGGGAGTAGCTTTGAATAGCATTTGTATAGTAAAACGGGGCAAGACTCTCTCTTTGTGTGGTGTGAATAGTTTTATTTTTTTTGTTTTATTTTTGGTTGAGGGAAGTGTGAATTGATTTGGTACGTAAAAGTACAATATTACTACATGTTAGGCTTGTCCCTAAATTTAACCCGCGTCTTGTTATATCCCGAAAATTCAGATATCGTGCTCCCAAAACTGGCGCCTTCACAACCCGCGCCTTGCTATCCCGAAATTACAACGCGTGCGAAAACTCCCTCCAGCTGCCAAATCCTGACACGCGAAATTCCCCTTCTAACCCTGAGCCAAAAGGGTCGCTAGTTCAAATCGGTGGGGGGTACTTTTGTAACACACCCTACATTATGGACAAGCGCGTCCCTAAGTCATGCTTCACCCCCTCCCATCGCCCCCATTTCGCCATTCGAAATCCCAGGCCGCCATAACCTCTCCGCTCCAGGCGCGAAACCCCACCCTCCTCCGTCCGCCACGCCACCGCTGCCCAGCCGGAGCCTCTTCCCCGACGATGTCGTCCACCGCAACAGCTCGACGTCCCTCGTCCACCTCCCCGGATGAGGATCCGTCGTCCATCTCGCCGTCCCGCCGGTTCAGCCGCCCCGTCCTCCACCTCCAAGGAGCTTCTCCGACGATCGCCTCGTCTATCACGGCTGCTCCATCCCCACAGCGCCGCCTTAACCTGCTCCACCGGAACCGCAGCATCCTCACCAACTCCTTGAGCGAAGCCGAGGCCTACTCGGCGCCACCAAAGAGGTTGTACACTCATCGCATCGCACCTTCTCCTTAACTCAACCTCCCGGCGCCGACGGTGCTCCATCCTGCACCCTCATGGAGCGTCTACCTTGAAGTCGGCGCTGCGGGCGACATCTCCACGGCGGCTCTTCCCCAGTGTGAGGCCCCTTCAGCGGCGGTCTCCATACCAGCCGGATCTGCTGCTACTGCTCCGGCTCTCTCTCGCTCACTCGCGCTTCTGCTGCTACTCTGGCTCTCGCTCGATCGCTCGCTCGCCCAGCTGTTGCTGCTGCTCTCCCCCTCGCTCGTGCTGCTGCTCTGCTCTGATTAAGCCACACTTCAGTCGACTGAATCGACTTTTGGGTCAGTCAATTTTCAGGGGTTGGCGGGGGGGGGCTCACCGGAGTTAAGGAAGAACCACCCGCAGCAGGGACGGGGGCTCGCCGGAGAGGTACCCCACTATCTATCTTAGGGTTCAGGGTGGTGGGGCGGGGGGGCCTAGAGGGCTGGCTGGGGGCGGCGGTGGCGAGTTGTTTCGGGGCGGCGAGGCGGCGCTGGGGCCGGCGGTTTGGCCGGTGGTGGCTGGCGGCTCAGGGGGGGTGCAGGTTGAAGATGAACTGCATGCCCTCCCTAAACTACATGTCAAGTGCCTCTCTGCTACCATTGCGTTCAGTTTCGACAGCAGCATTCAGATTCCACAGTAAATTTCAGTTCCGACAGTTAAGTTCAGAGTCAACAGTTTTTACCTCATTTGTTGTAGTCAGGTGGTTTTTGGTTATGTTAATTTTACATCCATTTTACATCATCTATTGGAGATGCCATTAGAATCCCACTTGAGATTGACGATGTCTGTCTTGTGCTGCTTCAGCCGACGTCTTACGGCTCACTGGAGCTGCTCCAACGACAGAACGATCCATCACAACAGAGCAGTGCCCTAGACGCCGTCTACTGATTCCTCAGATCTTCCTCCACACCTCCGACAGCCACCACTGCCTCAACTGCTTCAGCGACCAACCGAATGATGCTGAGGTCGACACGGCTACGGCAAAGAGGTTGTACACTTGTTGCATCACTTATTACTATACATTCACGTCGATCCATTAGGGCTATTTTGGTTCAACAGAAAAACGTCGATCCACTGGTTGTTACCATCACTCTAAATTTCTGCATGCTCTCTTTACATAATCTCACCATATTTTTTTCGTATGCATGTCATATATTGTACACAGTCATGCTGAACATGTAGAGAAAAAGAGAAGAGTTTTGCGCAGCAATACAATGTCATGCAGACATCGCTCCATGGTGGGTTCAATGGCAAACCCTCCCCATCCCTCTCCAGATTGTAATCCAGAGGAAGATATCTATTCTGAGGCGGATTCAGACGCCGCTGACCACTCCTATTTACCGCCCCAAGGTGTTTGCTCTACCTTGGCATGATGATGTTAGTCATATCATGCATATGTTTCCTTGTAGTGCCTACTTTTGACATCATATATGTCATCTGCTTATGTCAGTGTCAAAACCGGTGGATCTCGGGTAGGGGGTCCCGAACTGTGCGTCTAGGCGGATGGTAATAGGAGACAAGGGACACGATGTTTTACCCAGGTTCGGGCCCTCTTGGTGGAGGTAAAACCCTACGTCCTGCTTGATTAATATTGATGATGTGTGTTACAAGAGTGGATCTACCACGAGATCAAGGAGGCTAAACCCTAGAAGCTAGCCTATGGTATGATTGTTGTTCGTCCTATGGACTAAAGCCATCCGGTTTATATAGACACCGGAGAGGGCTAGGGTTACACAGAGTCGGTTACAATGGTAGGAGATCTACATATCCCTATCGCCAAGCTTGCCTTCCACGCCAAGGAAAGTCCCATCCGGACACGGGACGAAGTCTTCAATCTTGTATCTTCATAGTCTTGGAGTCCGGCCGATGATGATAGTTCGGCTATCCGGACACCCCCTAGTCCGGAACTCCCTCAGTAGCCCCTGAACCAGGCTTCAATTACGACGAGTCTGGCGCGCATGTTGTCTTCGGCATTGCAAGGCGGGTTCTTCCTCCGAATAATTTATAGAAGATTGTGAACACCAGGATAGTGTCCGGCTCTGCAAAAATAAATTCCACGTACCACCGTAGAGAGAATAATATTACACCAGTTCAATCTGCTGACGTGTTTTGTGGCGTGACGACACACCACTACCAAGCTTTTACTCGAATTGTTTTTATTGTACCACCTCAGCGCGTTTAGCGAAGCGGTTTCCTTGGCACGTCTTGTCGAAGCAGAGATCGTGTTCCCCTTATTCTGGGATTCCCATCAATACGGACGTGGGTAACCCAACCGTGCCATTGATTGCGGCGCTTGGGGGATAAGCGAGTTTTATCAGGCCGGTGGGGACGCATGTTTGTGTCCGCCCATATAAGGGGATAAAGATCCAACCCTTTTACCTGCGCCTTCTTCCTCCTTGGCTTATCCAACTCCGCGAACTCGAGCTCCAGCACCCAAGTCCGCACTTCTCACCTCAACCTTCTCCAACTATGTCCGGAGCGGGAGGCAAGTGGATGGCCTCCTCCGTCACGGAGGGGCAGATCCAGAAGCTGCGCAACGCCCGATATTTGTCCAGCAACATCGCGCACCGGCTCCCCGACGAGGGAGAGCTCATCCCCACCCCTAGGCCCCATGAGAGGGTAGTATTTCTTCCCCATTTCCTCCACGGACTGGGCTTCCCACTTCATCCCTTTGTCCGGGGGCTCATGTTCTACTACGGCCTGGATTTCCATGATCTAGCCCGGAATTTCATCCTCAACATCTTGGCGTTTATCGTCGTGTGTGAGGCCTTCCTCTGCATCCAGCCCCACTTTGGCTTGTGGCTCAAGACCTTCAGTGTCAAGCCGAAGGTTGTGAAGGGCAGCCAAGCGGAGTGCGGAGGCACCATGGTGGGCAGGATGTCCCACGTTACTTGGCTGGAGGGCACTTTCGTGGAAACCATTAAGGGGTGGCAATCGGGGTGGTTCTACATCACCGAGCCGCGTGACCCTGATTGGGCAGCGGCCCCCGAATTCAGATCTGGCATTCCTACACGGCTCACCTCCTGGAAAGAGAGTGGCCGGTTCTGGGGTGATTCGGAGGAGCTGACCGGACTCCAAGCCTGTATCCAAAAGCTGGTGGACAAGAAGCTCAAGCTTGTCAACGTAGTCCAGGTCATGCTCATCCGCCGGATCCTCCCGTGCCAATGACGGGGTTTCAACATGTGGGAGTTTGATCCGGCGCAGCACCAGACTCTGAGCGGGCTCTTCGACACTACGTACGAAGATGTCTGGAAGGTGCTGTTCAAGGGCGCCGAGGCTCCCGCATCCGCTACCAAAGATCGCGGATTCAGCTCGCAGCGTCCGGCTGACGAGGTAAGTGATTTTGTCCTTTACGGAACGCTCGTTTTCCATTGTTTGACTCTATGCAGGATCTAAACTCCCTTTTCCTTTGACAGGACTGGCTGGCGAAGGCCGAACAGACTATCTGTCTGGCCCCATTGCCAGAGGACCCAGCGGAGGCCCGCCTAACGGGGCTGCTGGCTCCGGCACCCCACGTGGTGCCAGAGAAGAAGGCCAAGAAGAAGGCCACGGGTACTCGAAAGAGTTCCCGTTTTCAGGTGTTATCGGATGATGACTCCGAGGCTGACTCCTCTCACCAAGGTGAGGAGGAGAAGAAGAAAGCCTCCCCCCCAGTGGGGGGAGAGAAGAAAAGGAAAGCCTCCCCAACGAGGGAGGCCGAAGGGTCCAAGAAGGGAAAAACTCTTCCCCCGGACTGCTCTGCCAACGCCAGTGACGACGATGAGGACTGGCCCCCAAGGGCCAAGCCCCTGGCGAGATCGTGAGTATCCGGACTCCCGAATAACTTCATGGTTTTTCTTTTTTGCCACACAATGTCTTTCTAATGCCGCATACAACCCTGCAGTCCGCCCAAGGACGATCTTCCCGCTTCGTCGAGCGGGTCCTTAGGTGTGTCGGATATGGATTCTCTTCCGACCGCCTCCACCCCCCGTGACACGGACGATGCTGAGGTGGGATCCCGGGAAGGGACTCGCCAGGAGGAGGAGGCCCCGGAGGTGTCGCAGGACAACCTCCCGTACTTTGCACCGGACTCAGCTCTGGATCCCATAGTGGCTCCGGAGTCTGGCGGGCGGCCCCTTCATAAGAAGGGCAAGACCGTGACGCCGGCAGCCTCCGTCCAACCGAAGGCGCCGGATAGCTTGCTGGAGGCGCTTAATGGCGCCTCCATTGAAGAGGAACACCGCACTGTTATGAGTGCGGTGATTCAGAAGGTGCAGCTCGCCAAGAGCAGGCTGACCAAAGCCTGTAGCAGCCTTCTAACAAGCTTTGAGGTAAGAATTTTGATATATATAAAATGGTACCGCATAGACAGTAGCCCCTGATGCTTGGTTCAGTGTTCGGAAAGAAAAGAT
This sequence comes from Triticum dicoccoides, assembly GCF_002162155.2. NCBI lineage: Eukaryota > Viridiplantae > Streptophyta > Magnoliopsida > Poales > Poaceae > Triticum > Triticum dicoccoides. The sequence goes on from NC_041393.1 coordinate 259,994,551, forward strand.
GGACCGAGGATCTAAAAAGATATACGCAGGAGTCATAAAAAATATGTCAATATGGGATTGCAGGCTGTGCTGCTGACCTCCGCCGCACTGACTGCGGAGGTTAATACTTTGAAGGAAAGCCTCGAGCGGTCCGAGAACAAGCTCGGCCATGCCAAGAAGCAGCTCGAGGACAAGTAAGGTGAGTAACACCTTATTAAAGTTGTACCTTATAGAAAAGGATTTTGGTTGCAAAAAGAATGACAAGGATAACGTTGGTATTGCAGGGGCCACTAATGAGGTGGCGACTCTGAAAGAGGCGGTGGCCACGGCCGAACGCAATGCGGCCGCGGAGCGCACCGAGCGAGAGAAGCAGGAGGCGCGGGTGGCGGAGGTACAGCAAGAGCTCCAGGATCTCGTGAAAAAACATGAGAGCCTGGAGCGTGACTCGAAGACTCGAGAGTCTGAGCTTGCACCGACTCTTGAGAGTGCCAAAGCCGTGAAGGCCGAAGCCTACAAGGCCCTCCAGGAAATCGAGGCGTTGAAGAAAATAGCAGCGGGTAAGGCATTTGTCATGCAAAGTAAGCATGTGAGTGTTAATTACCTGTTGCTTACCCGAATTCGGAGCTCTCCAGGAGCGTTCGCAGATCTTCCTCGCAGCGTGTCCGATGCTGCCATGTTCTACCGGGCCGAGGAGGGGAGCTCGACGGAGAAGGTCTTCTGGTCTTAGTATGCTGAGGTCGGACATCCGGTGCCCCTTAGCGACCAGCTGAAGCAGCTGGTCGAGCTCCACAAGGCGGCCGAACAGGCCATGAAGGGCCTCATAGTTCAGCTATGGCCTAAGGAGGCCATGCCTGGGAGCTAATTCGGCCTGGTGCGGCGGCTGGTGGATGCGTGCCCGTGGGTTGAAGTCATCAAGCACTCCGCCTGTATTGAAGGTGCCCGTCGGGCCCTTGCCCGCGCAAAGGTGCACTAGGGCAAGATGGATGCCCAGAAGCTCATGACGGACCCGCCACAAGAGGGCAAGGAGCATCGCACGCCCGAGATGTATTATAAGAGTGTGCTGAAGGGCGCCCGCACTATTGCGGGTGAGTGCTCCAAAGATGTAATATTTGAGTAGACTCGCATTTCGTTAACCTGTGCGCTAAAAACTTAGTTCATTTGCGCTAAGCAACGCATTTTAATTTAAAATATTACCTTCTGTGTGGCTGTTTATCAAATCTGAGAGATGGCAAGTCGTCGGCTTCAGCCCCCATGCCACGAGTGCTGGGGTGTTCGGGATAAATTTGAGCACTCTTGTTCCCATATTTGGGTCCATCTAGGGAGGCGCTCAACACAATGAACAAGGTAACCGGACTTATAATGCTTGAACACTCTCACTTAGCCATAGAATTCTATAATTTTAAATTTCGGTGAAGCCCCTAGTCTTCAGAAGGCCGAATTTGGGGCGCTATCCACGCCTGGGCCGGACTAAGTCGGCTCCTCACTCTAAGCAGCATAAGTCTTTAAGGACTCGCAAAAAACCTCTCGAACAGCGACCAGCTCTCGCCTCATCATGATGGTCAGTTTTAGCTTTCTCCACTGAGGCGTTAACCCAGCTCAACTGGGGCGCAATCACAGTGGTTCTCCCAGTGCTACCTTAGCCGATACAACGGAACGTAAGGTACCAAAACATGGGAGCCGGGCAAACCCAACTATTGACCCAAGACATGATTCGGAGCCGATGCATATAATGCTATAAGTTCGGGGTGCCGCACTTGTGAACGTGTTCGGACTTATCACACCATGATGCGGGAAACGTAAGCCCCTGGTGTATTTAGCCGTACCAAAATGTACGGATGCAACATGTCATAGATGAACATATGTATAAGAAAGAAATGCAATTGGAAGCAAAAAGGTGCTGCATTACTTTATTCAAGAAAAACTGTTGTAAGTGCAGAACGATAAAAATGGTGCGATAAGCAAGGGATGGGACTGTTAAACATGTCCCCCTCCAGGGGTAGGCTGCGGAATGGTGCGTAAAACAGATTTAATGCTCGTAATGGAGACCACCTGGATATTCGTTGTAGCCTTTCTTCTTCCCTGGCTATTGCATCATGAGTTCGGCAGGTCTACTGCCGGACAGGGCCTCTGACGAACGGAGTCCTGTGGGTAAAAAAAGGAAAAAGAAAAAAAAAGGAACGACACACTTGAGAGCCCCTGGTGTGGTTGAGCCGCAGTCTGGGCCTATCGTGGCCGCGCCCCTCTCCCCATGCATGTGGTATCTTCAGAGCGTAATGGTGTACGCGAAGGACCTGTCTTGACGTTTTACAGGGGCTGGGGTTGGGGCCGCACTGCTACGCGTGCTCGGAACGTTCCAGGTGGTCTTGTTATAGGTTACTCCGGGCGTGCTTAGCTGTGTCCGGCCGCTTAACGGCCGGACTCGAGAATTGTCTTAAGAGGCTGCATTGTACTTCTGCCGCGAGAGCCGCTGTATGTTCCTCCATGCAGAGAGAACGTTCAGTTTTTCCGTTGACCGTGATGACTCCTCGAGGGCCTGGCATCTTGAGCTTGAGGTATGCGTAGTGCGGCACCGCGTTGAACTTTGCAAACGCGGTACGTCCGAGCAGGGCGTGATAGCCGTTGCGGAACGGAACTATGTCGAAGATTAACTCCTCGCTTCGGAAGTTATCCCGGGATCCGAAGACCACTTCCAGTGTAACTGAGCCTGTACAATTGGCTTCTACACCCGGTATGACACCTTTAAAGGTCGTCTTGGTAGGTTTAATCCTTGAGGGGTCTATGCCCATTTTGCACCCTGTATCCTGATAAAGTAGGTTCAGGCTGCTGCCGCCGTCCATCAGGACTCTGGTGAGGTGAAATCCATCGACGATTGGGTCTAAGACCAATGCGGCGAATCCGCCGTGGCGGATGCTGGTGGGGTGGTCCCTTCGGTCAAAAGTGATCGGGCAGGAGGACCATGGATTGAACTTCGGGGCAACTGGCTCCATCGTGTATACATCCCTGAGTGCACGCTTCCGCTCCCTTTTGGGTATGTGCGTTGCGTATATCATGTTCACCATCCGCACCTGTGGGGGGAAACCCTTCTGTCCTCTATTGTTCGGCGGTCGGGTCTCTTCCTCGTCATCACTGTGCAGCCCCTTGTCATTGTTTTCGGCAATTAACTTGCCTGCCTGCTTGAATACCCAATAGTCCCTGTTGGTGTGGTTAGCTGGCTTTTCGGGGGTGCCGTGTATCTGGCACGAGCGGTCGAGTATTCGGTCCAAATTGGACGGACCCGGAGTAGTTCTTTTGAATGGCTTTTTCCGCTGACCGGGTTTAGAGCCTCTGAATCCGGCATTGACTGTCGTATCCTCACTATTGTCGCCATTAATGCGGCGTTTGTTTTTGTTACGACGCGACCTGCCATTACAGTCCTTGATATCCGGACTGCCAGAATTTTTGCTGAGGTTGTTGCTGCGTGCTAGCCAGCTGTCCTCACCCGCGCAGAAGCGGGTCATGAGTGATGTGAGTGTTGCCATGGATTTCGGCTTTTCCTGTCCCAGGTGCCGGGCAAGCCACTCGCCGCGGATATTATTCTTGAAGTCCGCTAGGGCCTCCGCATCCGGACAGTTAACGATTTGGTTTTTCTTGGTTAAGAACCGTTTCCAGAATTGTCTGGCCGATTCGTCTGGTTGCTGAATTATGTGGCTTAGGTCATCAGCGTCTGGTGGTCGCACATATGTGCCTTGGAAGTTATCGAGGAATGCGGCTTCCAGGTCTTCCCAACTCCCAATTGACTCCGCTGGCAAGCTGTAAAGCCAATGCCGGGCTGGTCCTTTAAGCTTGAGTGGGAGATATTTGATGGCGTGAAGATCGTCACTGCGGGCCATGTGGATGTGAAGGAGATAGTCTTTGATCCAAACCGCGGGGTCTGTTGTGCCATCGTAAGATTCAATATTCACGGGTTTAAACCCTTCGGGGATTTGATGATCCATTACTTCATCTGTGAAGCATAGTGGGTGTGCGGCGCCTCTGTACTGGGCGATATCACGACGGAGCTCAAAAGAGCTTTGTCTGTTTTGTTCGGCCCGGCCGGACTTACTGTGTCCGGCGCGACGGTTGTTGTCACGTATCATTGGGCGCCCATGCGATCCATAGATCGATCTTGATTGTCTTGCCCTATCCTCCAATATATCTCGCAAGTCCGGAGCGTTCCCCTGTGGCCTTGTGCTTTTCGAGCGATGTCGGGGTACGGGTCTAGTGAAGGGCCTAGAGGCCTCTCTGTCGCGACCACGGGGTGGTCGATTAGCCGTATTGTCTCCTGGTGATGCGGGTTCATACGCCTCCTCCTCTAATCGGGGGAGCAGCTTGTGTTTAGGGTAGCTTTTGGAGGGGCGTTCGAGCTCATGCTCTTCGGTCGCGAGGACTTCAGTCCATCTGTCGGCTAGCAGATCTTGATCAGCTCTAAGCTGTTGCTACTTTTTCTTGAGGCTGTTAGCCGTGGCCATAAGCCTGCGTTTAAAACGCTCTTGTTCAACGGGATCCTCAAGCACGACGAATTCATCGTCGTCGAGGCTTGCCTCGTCTCCGGAGGGAGGCATATAATCCTCTACCTCTTCTTCTGCCGCTCTCTCATGAGGGCTGGTGTCTCCGTCCTCCTGCGCTGGATCTTGCTGGAGTGGGTTGTCTTCGGCACTATCCGGTGTATTATTATCTCCGGTGCCGGAATCTTCATTCTTGCTGTGGTGGGATTTAGAGCGGCGCCGCTGACGCCGGCGCTTGGGCTGTTTCTTGGAGGGGTCGTCCTCCGCTGTTCCTTCACTATTCCCATCCTTTGGGATATCCACCATGTATATGTCATATGATGAGGTGGCTTTCCAGTGCCCGGTTGGCGCTGGTTCTTGGTCGTCTCCGGCATCGTCGTCCATACCGTCGATGTCTTCGGAGTCCTAGTCTAGCATGTCGGTTAGATCGTCGACAGTGGCTACCAAGTGGGTGGTGGGTGGGCTTTGAATTTCTTCGCCGTCCGCATCCCAACCATTCTGACCGCGGTCTAGCCAGGGCTCTCCTGATAACGAGAGATACTTTAGTGAACTTAAGATGTCGCCAAAAGGTGAGTGTTGAAAGATGTCCGCTGCGGTGAACTCCATGATCGGCGCCCAATCTGGTTCGATCGGAGGGGGCGCAGGAGGTTTGGAGTCTGGCAAGGAGTCCGGCGCCTCGGAGTCACGAGCTTCATGAGGGACAAGGTCAGTGTTCGGCTCTATCGCCGTAGAGGTTGCAGCCCCCGAGGCGGTGTCTAGCCATCCGTCCTCGACCTGCGCAGCCGGCTCCGAATTGAAGATCGGAGCGGGTTCGAGTGCGGCCTCCAGGGTACTGTCCGGCTGCAGAGCTAAATCATGCTCGTCGTGACAGTGCGGCATGCTCGGCTGTGGCTCAAATCCATCGAGGATCAAGTCCCCGCGAATGTCAGCCGTGAAGTTTAAACTTCCAAATCTGACCTGACGGCCAAGGGCGTAGCTTTCGATCTTCTCTAGTTGGCCAAGAAAATTGGCCCGCAGTGCGAAGCTGCCGAATACGAAGATCTGTCCAGGGAGGAAGGTCTCACCCTGGACTGCGTCATTGATGATGATCGAAGAAGCCATCGAGCCTATCGGTGACGACACAAAGGAGCTCTCAATGAAAGCACCAATGTCGGTGTCAAAACCGGCGGATCTCCGGTAGGGGGTCCCGAACTGTGCGTCTAGGCAGATGGTAACAGGAGACAAGGGACATGATGTTTTACCCAGGTTCGGGCCCTCTTGATGGAGGTAAAACCCTATGTCCTGCTTGATTAATATTGATGATGTGTGTTACAAGAGTGGATCTACCACGAGATCAAGGAGGCTAAACCCTAGAAGCTAGCCTATGGTATGATTGTTGTTCGTCCTATGGACTAAAGCCATCTGGTTTATATAGACACTGGAGAGGGCTAGGGTTACATAGAGTCGGTTACAATGGTAGGAGATCTACATATCCGTATCGCCAAGCTTGCCTTCCACGCCAAGGGAAGTCCCATCCGGACACGGGACGAAGTCTTCAATCTTGTATCTTCATAGTCTTGGAGTCCGGCCGATGATGATAGTTCGGCTATCCAGACACCCCCTAGTCCGGAACTCCCTGAGCTTAGTTTAGACATGTTCTGTAATGCCACTTGTTTAGTTTCTATATCATATATGGGAATTATGCAGTCTCATGTCTTTTAGCCAGCCATAATATATGTGAAATGTGCAATGCCATCCTGTTTAACCAGGCATCATATATTTGAATGATATCTTGCCCATCCTTTTCTTCATTACATTTCCATTTGTCGACAATGTTTGTACATTAAACTACTCTTCCTGTGAATCAGCCATTTGGGTGGGAGATGGAAAAATCTGGAGTGAAAACAAGGCCTTCAGAGCAGACAGTGCTACCTGTCGAAGAAAATCTCTTGTTGGGTCCCGATAGCTCCTCAGAGATGGATTCAGAGACAGATGGCCAGTCCTATTCCCCCACTGAGGTGTATGCTCTAACTTCACATGGTTATACTGCTCATATCATGCATACGGTGTCTTGCATTGCATAGTTTAGACATCATATACACAATATTCAACACCATGTTCTTAGTTCAGACATGATATCGAATGCCCTCTGTTTAGCATATAAATCACATATGTGAATTAAATGATGTGATCCTGATTACTTAGATAACATGTAGGTGAATTATGTCATGCGATCCTGTTTAGTTATTCATCATATCTTTGAATTACGTTATGCTATCCTATCCAGTTTAGATAGACATCATATATGTGAAATTATGTCATGCTATCCGTTTTAGTTAAACAATATACATGGCAACTACTTCATGCCCTCTTTTTCCACACTATCTATTGCATCTGTCTCTCATACAATGTCTGTACATTCAACTATGTTTCCTGTTTATCAGCCATTTGAATTGGAGCGGGTGATGCCAGTATCTAGCGGAATAAAAACACGGTCTTCAAATAAAACAGTGCTACCTCTTGGTGGAGATAGCACCCCGGTTGTACATGCACAAGAACCAGCCCAACCACACATAACCCAAACTCTCGTAGATTGTACCCCTACTGCGATGGACAGAGAACCAGCTTCACCCAATCTAACCCCAACCCCAGCCGATAGTAACCCAGTTCCTGTTGACACAGCACATCTCCACCACAGAGCTCCCAAACAAGAGCAGTTAGTAAGGCAGCTCCAGTGCGCAAAGGGCCAGTACTATCACGGTGAACCCCAACTCCACCAATTAGTACGCCTATTCCTGTGGAGGAAGCACAACCAGCTAGTCATAGTTTAGCATCTATCGCATTTGATGTTGTTAAATCGTATGTGCGTATCTTCCCATCTTGGAAATATTATACTGAAGATGAAGGATAATGCCAGTTGCAGGTGTTTGACCAGGAGTTATGTGTAAGTAATGTTATTCATGGCAATTACTTTGCTTCGTCCCATACATCCTACCTCCATGATGGTTATAATACAGCAAATTTTCCCATTTTTCTCTATAGAGAAGGACCGATTTGGAAACTTAGGATGAGGTAACCTGTGCTAATACCTCTGCTATCTTCAAGAATGCTTGGTGTAAGTATCAGAATTACCTGAAGAAAACGTACTTCACCGGCAAAGAAACTCATCAAATTCCCTTACGTTCTCCTGAGACACATTTACTAGACGATGACTGGGAACGCCTTGTTCTGTACTGGTCCCGAACCAAGAATGTGGTAAGGTCTATGAGCTCATTTTCTATTTTTAAGTATTTTATTCTTGCGTCTTACTGTACTCTGTTCATGCAGAACAAGTGCCTAAACCTGAAGAACGACTGTTCTAATTTAAGATTCCATTGCTACCATAGTTCAAAAAAGCGCTAGGCGTTAATTGTGCATTTTGCCACCGCCTTGTGCTTTACTGACCAAAGCGCATGCTTATGCGCAGTTATGCACAGATTATGCGTAGTTATGCGCAATGTGTTTTGCCAATGCCTAGAGCCTAGCCGCGTTTAAGCGCTCGCTTAGGCGCGCCTTTTTTAACTATGATTGCTTTCCTCTTGTATCATTGTATTTACTCATACAAACTTATTTTTAAATTGAAGGGTCCAATTGAAACTCCAATGGCACAGCAGGTATGTTCACGTATGTTTCTTTAACAGGTTTGCTCTTAACAATAGCTCTGTTGATTTCAATTTCAATTGTGTATACAGTTGACTTTCATATCATGCACATTACTAGCATCACAACAGAGCCAATAGTGTTGTTGTACATGTAGACCCGTGGTACCCATCTGAAATCTTGTTGTGTCGTGTAGTTTCCCACGCTTTGTATTCTTTCACTACTGCTTTGTCTTGAACTGATATGATTTGAACCGTGTCTCTATTTTGATTTGGCAAGACAATGCAGTGACCATAGGACAAAGATATATGTTTGTTTGATGCTTTTATTATGTACTAGTACTTGGCAATAGAAGACTTGGTAGTTTAATCCTGTCCACCTTACTAATGAACTGGTTCACCGAAATGAGTTTCATATACTAGTACATGCTAAACGTATTATGTGTCTGCTTGTTTCTTCTTTTAGAATGCTGACAGAATATTGGGGAAGAGTGCCTTATTAAGCAATGGTAAAGGAAGTAATGCAGATAAGGTTCAGAATAGTGACACATCCTTGTTGGTTTCCAACAAAGCTGATAAAACAGCTAAGGAAGACTATCTTGAAGACAGCGAGACAACCCCAAAGTCCTGTCTTGGTTTAGTGTTCGAGTTACTGGCCACTACCGCTTGCACAAGCTATTCAAACTCACTGTCTGAATCAGTTCGGTTTCTTGAGTCTCAACTACAAGCTGAAAGACATCAATCAGCTATGCTGCGATAAGAAGCGGAAGGACTGCGGAAGTCCCTGGAGCATTCAGATGCATACTTTCTGGTGCAACAGCAAGCGTTGGAGGATTTTAGCGCCAAACAGGACAAAGCTAATCAGCTTGCTAAGCTTATTGCCAGCATGGTGGATACCCAGGATAATGTTTCTTGAGCTCTTCTGAAGTTGTTTCAGTTATGCTCTTGTTTTGGTGCCGCGTTTATTTGCACTGGTGGCCATTTTTGACGGCCAGTGTATGTAATATGCTGCTTTGTTCCCTATATTTGCACTGGTGACGAACTTTGATGCCTAGTGGATGTAATATGTGTAATAGAGGTAATAGGCTAGCGTTAATTGCTTGCTTATTTATTTCCTTATTGTCTTGTTTAGTTGTTTGCTTGTAGTCACTGCAGTTCTTTTTCTGTGTTTTTCTAGTGGCCACGATAGCCTATTTTTGGTAACTAGGCCAAAATAATCATGGCAACACACGGACTATTGTAACCATGGGCCTCCTGCAGGCCGTATGAACTATGGGCCTTCGTCCAGCAGAAGGATCCGTTGGCCTTCTATACAGGCCGTAGGATCCATCGGCCTTCTATACGAGCCTTAGGGTCCATGGGCCTTCTACGGGCCGTAGGGTCCATGGGCCTTCTACGGGTCGTACGATCCATTGGCCTTTTATGGGCCGTACTATCCATGGGCCTCATACGGGCCGTAGGATCCATGTGCCTTCTACGGGGCGTATCATCATTTCGCCAATCATGGGACGTACTATTCGTGGACCATAACAGGCCGTTAATAGGCCGTATTTGATAACTCTATCAAAATAGACCAACGGGTTTTTTTTGACATGAAAACGGCCCAACGTATTAACGGTCCGCAAACGGGCCGATTGTAACGACGGGCTGAATTTGGCCCACAAGCAGAAAATGACAGTAACGGGCCGTATGTAACCGAATGCTGCAAATGAGCCCAAGAATCAATGGGCCCTAAGAAGGCCGAAAGATAACTTGGGCTGGAAACAGCCCAATGGAATAACGGGTCGTTAATGGGTATAAAGTGATACAACTGTTCATTAGGGGCCAGTTTCACCACGGGCCGTTAATGGGCCAAGAGTTACAAAGGTCCTCATATGGGTCGAAAGAAGTCATGGGCCACACATGGGCCGGAAGTTAAAACGGGCTGAATCATATTGGATGGCCCGGATGATGCTACTAGGCCTAAGTCGGATAGGGCGTCACGGGCCCCGGGTTAGCGGGTTGTAAATGGGCTATATGCGAACATGTCGTTAGTAGGCTTTCTGTGGGTCGGGCCGCCACCTTTTGAACAAGTCAAACGGGCCGGCCTTTTCACAGGAATGGGCATCTGATGGGTCGTGCCACGTGTCGCCGTATCATAGGCGACTTCAGTCCAATGAACGGATGACATTTGTCCCAATGGTGAGCCGACACGTGTTTCCTCCAGCCAATGATGATTTTACACATGGAAAATCCCCATTGGTCGGGGCTCTTAATGGGTTATCGGATCCAAAACCCGACCCGATAGCTTAACGGCATTCCGTTATGGTGGATGCCACGTGTCGGTCACCCTTGACGAAAGCACTTCTGTGACGCGCGATTTATCGTCATGGAAGTGGACACTTCCGTGATGATAATTTTGGTAATGTCATGTAACACTTCTATGACAGCACAGGTATGACTATCTTGATTCTGTCATAAATTTTTCATGGATGTACATGCATGACAAAAAACGCGACCTACTATGACATACACGTATCATCACGGAAGTGTATTTTTTTGTAGTGATGTCCATATACCCTAAAACATCGAGGAGCACAATAGATCGGGAGTTCCGCCACCGCAAGCCTCTATAGCCACCAAAAACCAATCGGGACCCTCTTTTCAGCACCCTGCCAGAGGGGGGATCCCTCACCGGTGGCCATCTTCATCATCCCGGTGCTCTCCAGGACGAGGAGGGAGTAGTTCACCCTCGGGGGTGAGGGTATGTACCAGTAGCTATGTGTTTGATCTCTCTCTCTCTCTCTCTCTCTCTCTCGTGTTCTTGAGGTGATACGATCTTGATGTATCGCGAGCTTTGCTATTATAGTTGGATCTTATGATGTTTCTCCCCCTCTACTCTCTTGTGATGAATTGAGTTTTCCCCTTGAAGTTGTCTTGTCGGATTGAGTCTTTAAGGATTTGAGAACACTTGATGTATGTCTTGCCGTGCTTATCTGTGGTGACAATGGGATATTCACGTGATCTACTTGATGTATGTTTTGGTGATGAACTTGCGGGTTCAATGAACTTATGCATAGGGGTTGGCACACGTTTTTGTCTTGACTCTCTGGTAGAAACTTTGGGGAACTCTTTGAAGTTCTTTGTGTTGGTTGAATAGATGAATCTGAGATTGTGTGATGCATATCGTATAATCATACCCACGGATACTTGAGGTGACATTGGAGTATCTAGATGACATTGGGGTTTTGGTTGATTTGTGTCTTAAGGTGTTCTTCTAGTATGAACTCTATGATAGATCGAACGGAAAGAATAGCTTCATGTTATTTTACTACAGACTCTTGAATAGATCGATTAGAAAGGATAACTTTGAGGTGGTTTCGTACCCTACAATAATCTCTTCGTTTGTTCTCAGCTATTAGTGACTTTGGAGTGACTCTTTGTTGCATGTCGAGGGATAGTTATATGATCCAGTTATGTTATTATTGTGGAGAGAACTTGCACTAGTGAAAGTATGAACCCTAGGCCTTGTTTCCTAGCATTGCAATACTGTGTACGCTCACTTTTACCACTTGTTACCTTGCTGTTTTTATATTTTCAGATTACAAATACTCATATCTACCATCCATATTGCACTTGTATCACCATCTCTTCGCCGAACTAGTGCATCTATACAATTTTCCATTGTATTGGGTGTGTTGGGGACACAAGACACTCTTTGTTATTTGGTTGCGGGGTTGCTTGAGAGAGACCATCTTCATCCTACGCCTCCCACGGATTGATAAACCTTAGGTCATCCACTTGGGGGAAATTTGCTACTGTCCTACAAACCTCTGCACTTGGAGGCCCAACAACGACTACAAGAAGAAGGTTGCATAGTAGACATCAGACGCTCAGGACAGTTCCTACGGGACTTCGGATCTGGAGTATTCGGCTCGATAGGCGAGTTCCCACTCTAAGGATTCTTCGAATACCAATGGTCCTGCTTGGTGGACCCAGACCTGTCGCCCGTGGCCCCAATCCCTGGCCTTGGCAACTGCACCTTTACAGGGAAGCGAACTGCTTTATGGAAAAATGTCGATGTGTCGGTCTCTTCCCCTTTATATTCATGGGCTACTCATGTTGATTTCCTGTATCGACCCAATCCCTCGCTTCCGAGCCAACCAAACAAACGCTCCCTTGCTCCCGAGTCCATCCTCTAGAGCTTCTCATGGCGAATGAGGCAGGCTCCTCAAGGCATCCTCACGGCCCTGTTAGAGGTGATTGGGGCAGCTGCGTAGTCTCACACCTTCATTTGGAGCGATTAGCAAAGCAAGGTTATCTGCCAGATTCAGATCTGACGGTGACCTGTGCAGGACTGACATCCATGAACGGGCAAGTATATGCAGAGAATCACACATCCCTGCTAGAGAGCGAGAGGGTATGGTTCGTATCTTTTCTACTGTGTGGGCTAGGATTTCCTATCACCCCTTCCTCGAGGGCCTGCTAGAGTTCTATGGGCTGCAGCTCCACCATCTTACCCCCAATGCTATCCTTCATATCGTGGGGTATGTTTCCCTTTGCGAGATGTACCTCGGATGCGAGGCGCACTTCAAGCAGGCGGAGATACTTCTGCATAGTGCCCCATTCTCCAGCCAAAAAGTTATATGAGGTCAGGGCAGCCGAAGTCTGACGCACCAAAGGGACAGACAACCCGCCCGGCTCACCTCGGGAGGATGCCGATGTCTGGTCTACAAAATGGTTCTAGATAGACGATGTCCCCCTCTAGGAGCCGGTTCGGCCAGGACTCCCCTCATTCTCCATGGGACCCTCAAAGAGGTGATAAAGCTGGAGGCCCAAGAGCCTGGCCTCAGAAGAGAGTGTCGAGGTAATCAAACTGGTGGCTCGAGTGACACAGCTGACATGCACCGGCCTAACCATTATTGACGTAATGGACATGGTAATAGACTGAAGATTCCAACCACTTGGGCAGCCCCCCACTTATTGTGTGAGTACAACGGGACAGATGATTCTTCACAAACCCTTCGAGAGAGCTTCTATGACCAAGAAACTTTTGGAACAACGCTGGCTTGGATCTATCAAGGGACGGCAGAAGACTTCACGCAACGACAATTTCATGACGAGCTGTCTTATTATAATCCCACTGAGATAGTAAGTGCATTTTTTATCTCCCTGCTTCTCTTAAGTTTATCTTAGTATCTAACCCTCCGTGTACTGACACTTCAAACAGAGATGGAGGCATTGGCTTGAGGGCGCAAGCAGCCCGGCACCTGAGCCAGAACTGCACTGCCGAGCATAGGACCCCCTATTCAATGAGGATGAAGATATGGTCCTTATTTACGAAGGGAGATAGTTTTCCTGGAGAGCCTTGACAGCTCAAGGGTTGCTGTTACCCCTGACGTGTCGGGAATGAGGCCGGATTCATCAGTAACACTCCCTTCCTCTACTCGAAAGAGAGATCCTCATCATCCATCCCCTAGCCATCTGACTTCTCCTCCAAAGGGGAGGCGCTCCAAATGCCCACGCAGAGAAACGGCTTCGCAGGAAATGGTCTCCCAGGAGGCGCAAGAAGTTCAAGCCGAGGTCACAGGGGTGGGTGAAAGCATCCCTGCATTCACCAGGTAAATATTTATTACTGCCAATGCTAAGATATGTCGGGCATTTAACTTGCTCAATCATCTTGTTGACAACCCTCAGCAATGAGTGCGAGAGTCGCGGGAGCCGCGTCATCACCTAGGGAGGCAGAAACTCATGCTCCCACTGGGATCGCGTCTGAAGCCCCTCGACCCAAGGCCTCGACGTCCAGCGATACGTCTCCAACGTATCTACTTTTCCAAACACTTTTGCCCTTGTTTTGGACTCTAACTTGCATGATTTGAATGAAACTAACCCGGACTGACGTTGTTTTCAGCAGAACTGCCATGATGTTGTTTTATGTGTAGAAAAGAAAAGTTCTCAGAATGTCCTGAAAATCCACGGAGGCACTTTTTTGAATTAATAAGAATTTCTGGGCGAAAGAAATACACCAGGGGGCCCACACCCTGTCCACGAGACAGGGGGCGCCCCCTCCCCTATAGGGCATGCCCCCCTATCTTGTGGGCCCCCTGGACTCCACCAACCTCAACTCCAACTCCATATATTCACGTTCGGGGAGAAAAAAATCACAGAGAAAGTTTCATCGCATTTTACGACACGGAGCCGCCGCCAAGCCCTAATCTCTCTCGGGAGGCCTGATTTGGAGTCAGTTCGGGGCTCCGGAGAGGGGGATTCGTCGCCGTCATCATCATCAACCATCCTCCATCACCAATTTCATGATGCCCACCGCCGTGCATTAGTAAGTCCATCGTAGGCTTGCTGGACGGTGATGGGTTGGATGAGATTTACCATGTAATCAAGTTAGTTTTGTTAGGGTTTGATCCCTAGTATCCACTATGTTCTGAGATTGATGTTGCTATGACTTTGCTACTCTTAATGCTTGTCACTAGGGCCCGAGTTCCATGATTTCAGATCTAATCCTATTATGTTTTCATGAATATATGTGTGTTCTTGATCCTATCTTGCAAGTCTATAGTCACCTATTATGTGTTATGATCTGACAACCCCGAAGTGACAATAATCGGGATACTTCTCGGTGATGACCGTAGTTTGAGGAGTTCATGTATTTACTATGTGCTAATGCTTTGTTCCGGTTCTCTATTAAAAGGAGGCCTTAATATCCCTTAGTTTCCGCTAGGACCCCGCTGCCACGGGAGGGTAGGACAAAAGATGCCATGCAAGTTCTTTTCCATAAGCACATATGACTATTTACGGAATACATGCCTACATTGCATTGATGAACTGGAGCTAGTTCTGTGTCACCCTATGTTATAGCTATTACATGAGGAATCGCATCCGGCATAATTATCCATCACTGATCCATTGGATCAAAGCTTTTCACATATTGTTCTTCGCTTATTTACTTTTCCATTGCTGTTGTTATATCTACTACAAAAACCCAAAAACAATTATCTTTACTTTTGCCACCATTACCTTTATTATCATACCACTTTTGCTACTAAATACTTTGCTGCACATACTAAGTTATCCAGGTGTGGTTGAATTGACAACTCAACTGCTAATACTCAAGAATATTCTTTGGCTCCCCTTGTGTCGAATCAATAAATTTGGGTTGAATACTTTACCCTCGAAAGATGTTGCGATCCCCTAAACTTGTGGGTTATCAAGACTAATTTTTGGCGCCGTTGCCGGGGAGCATAGCTCTATTCTCTGAGTCACTTGGGATTTATATCTGTTGATCACTATGAAGAACTTGAAAGACGACCGAACTATGATTTTGCCCTCAACTACGAGGGGAGGTAAGGAACTGCCATCTAGCTCTACACTAGATTCTCCTTCCATTATTAGTAAGCTTGCGACACCTAAACCTGCTACTGCTATGAATTCTGATATGTCGCATGTTATTGATGATGCGACTTCTGCTATGCATGATGAAACTACTTCTGTGCGTGATACTACTTTGCCATTAGGTGAATTTCTTGATAAACAACTTGCTAGAGTTAGGGGGAATGAAAATATTGAAGATGCTATTATTGATGATAGTGATGATGAAAATTCTCCCAATGATTATGTATTGCCTGTTGTTCCTCAGGGTTATGTTATGAATGAAGAAGCTGCTAGGGAAATCCTTGCTTGCAATGATAGATATGATCTTAAGAAATTGTTAGCTAAATGGAAGCAGCAGTCTCTTAATGCTAGAATGAAACCTGACCCTGCTTTTGCTACTTCACCTATCTATGTTACTGATAATGATTATGAATTCTCTGTTGATCCTGAGATTATGACTTTAGTTGAATCTGATCCTTTTTATGGCCTTGAATCTGAAACTGTTGTGGCACATCTTACCAAGTTGAATGATATAGCCACCCTGTTTACTAATGATGAGAAGTCTCACTATTTTTATATCCTTGAGATATTTCTGTTCTCGTTAAAGGGTGATGCTAAGACTTGGTATAATTCTCTTGCTCCTGGTTGTGTGCGTAGTCCCTAGGATATGATTTATTACTTCTCTGCTAAATATTTCCCTGCTCATAAGAAACAAGCTACCTTGCGGGAAATATATAATTTTGTGCAAATCAAAGAAGAGAGTCTCCCACAAGCTTGGGGGAGGCTTCTCCGATTACTTAATGCTTTGCCTGATCATCCTCTCAAGAAAAATGAAATACTTGATATCTTTTATAATGGACTAACCGATGCTTCCAAGGACTACTTGGATAGTTGTGTTGGTTGTGATTTCAGGGAAAGAACAGTCGACGAAGCTGAATTACTATTGAATAATATGTTGACTAATGAAAATAATTGGACTCTTCCTGAGCCAATTCCTGAGGCAATTCCTGAACCAATTGAGCCAACTCCTGAGCCTATTCCTAAACCCACTCCGAAGAAGAGAGGTGTTTTATTTCTCAGTCCTGAAGATATGCAAGAGACAAAGAAATCAATGAAGGAAAAAGGTATTAAAGCTGGAGATGTTAAGAATTTACCTCCTATTGAAGAAATACATGGTCCTAATATACCGCCTGTTGAAGAACCATATTGTCTTGATAACCCGACACAGGTAGTAAAGGTAAATTCTCTCTATAGATATGATAAAGTTGAAATCCCCTCTACTAAATTTCATAGCCCATGCTTAGATGAATTTGAGGACTTTATGGCTAGACAAGAAAGTTTTAATGCTTATGTTGGTAGAGAGTTAAAGAATAATGCTTTCGAGATATGATGTGTGAGCGATAATATGGCTAGAGTTAAAGGTGAACTAAAACTCATTAGCAAATACACTTCTATGGTTGCTACTCAAGCTGAGCAAGTACTCAAAGCTCAAAATGATTTGCTTGATGAATTAAATAATAAAAATGACTTTGCTGTTAGAGTGGCTACTAGAACTGGTAGAATGACTCAGGAACCTTTGTATCCTGAAGGCCACCCTAAGAGAATCGAGCAAGATTCTCAGAGAAACAATTTAGAGGCACCTAGTTCTTCTAAAAAGAAGAAAAAGAAAAATGATAGGACTTTGCATGCTTCTAGTGAACCTACTGTATACACACCTGAGAATCCCAATGATATTTCTATTTCTGATGCTGAAACACAATCAGGTGATGAACATGAACCTAGTGATAATGTTAATGATAATGTTCATGTTGATGCTCAACCTAGCAAAAACAATGAAGTAGAGATTGAACCTGCTGTTGATCTTGATAACCCACAATCAAAGAATGAACGTTATGATAAGAGAGATTTTGTTGCTAGGAAGCACGGTAGAGAAAGAGAACCATGAGTTCAGAAACCCATGCCCTTTCCTCCTAAACCATCCAAGACAAAGGATGATGAGGATTTTGAGCGCTTTGCTGAAATGATTAGACCTATTTTCTTACGTATGCGCTTAACTGATATTCTTAAAGTGAATCCTTATGCTAAGTATATGAAGGATATCATTACAAATAAAAGAAAGATACCGGAAGCTAAAATTTCCACCATGCTTGCTAATTACACTTTTAAGGGTGGAATACTAAAGAAACTTGGAGATCCGGATGTACCAACTATACCATGCTCCATTAAAATAAATTATGTTAGAACTGCTTTATGTGTTCTTGGAGCCGGTGTTAGTGTTATGCCTCTCTCTTTATATCATAGACTTGAATTGAATAAGTTGACACCTACTGAAATATCTTTGTAAATGGCTGATAAATCAACTGCTATACTTGTCGGTATTTGTGAGGATGTGCCTGTTGTGGTTGCAAATGTCACTATCTTAACGGACTTTGTTATTCTTGATATTCCCGAGGATGATAGTATGTCTATTATCCTTGATAGACCTTTTCTTAATACTGCAGGGGCTGTTATTGATTGCAACAAAGGCAATGTCACTTTTTCATGTTAATGGTAATGAGCATACGGTACACTTTCCGAGGAAACAATCTCAAGTTCATAGCATCAATTCTATTGGAAAAGTTCCAACTATTATTATTGGAGGTTTTGAATTTCCTCTCCCTACTGTCAAGAAAAAGTATGATATTCTTATTGTTGGGAATTTTCATATCCCCGTTGAGGTAACTTAGTGTTATTCGAAATTTCTCCGGTTCCGTGTTATTCAGAATGAGTTTGTTAACAAGACTTGATCAACCTTGTTAGTGGATTCATTTTGATGATCATGAGATGGATGAAACTAGAAGGCACAACCTTCTGTACCCACTTTTTACTTTCGGTTATTTAGAATAAATAAAGCAAAAATAGTATTATCTGTCTGTTTTCTACATTATCCTTGCATTAAAAAATAACCCAAAAATAAAATTGCTCCAAATGCCCTGCAAATTTAGTATGATTTTTTATGTAATATTTGAGGATTTTAGGCACTGAAAACACTGCAGGAGGGGCAAGCACCAGGCCACAAGAGTGGAGGGCGCGCCCACCCCCCTGGGCGCGCCCCCCTATCTCGTGGGCCCCTGGTGGCCCCCCTCCACTTATGCCAGCACCCACACACTTCATATTCTACCCAAAAAAATCCCCATCTAGCTCAAGCACGAGTTCTAGCTCGTTTTGCTGCGATTTTTGATCTCCTTGCTCAAAGCTCCATTCA
Organism: Triticum dicoccoides; assembly: GCF_002162155.2. Taxonomy (NCBI): domain Eukaryota; kingdom Viridiplantae; phylum Streptophyta; class Magnoliopsida; order Poales; family Poaceae; genus Triticum; species Triticum dicoccoides. The sequence continues at coordinate 260,013,276 of NC_041393.1, forward strand.
CAAAACTGCTTTGGGAGATTGTTGCTTGGTATGTGACTCCTCCATTGGTCCAATTAGTTTTTGTTCTAGTGCTTTATTCATTGCAAATTTATGCTGCATAGGTGACCATGTTCTTGAGCTTGCATGTTAAATTTATGAGGTCCCAAGCAATTCTAATGCATGATATAGGCTCTAGGCACTTGTAGGAGTAGTTTCTACCAATCTTGTTTAGTTTTATTCACTTTTATTTTGAAGTTACTAAAATTTCACAAATTTTTTAGAAAAAGAATTATGTTTAGAAGAATGTACCAAGGTGGTTCCTCAGTGAAGAAAGGGCCTAGGATTGCTATACGTGAGCAAGATGTTGAATTGCAGAGGGACGCGGATGTACGAGCATGTGAGTGGCCATCCAATGATTTTATGGTCGAAGCAGGCTTCAAGGAGGAATTTGACACGTATGTGCATAATGCCGAGCTGGAGGACTTCTTACAAGATAAGTATCTGCAGTACTATCAATTGACTGATTCTTTTGTGCGGAGGTTCAAATATAACTGTGCGCGTAATTCTCCTAGTGTCATATTTGATATTTATGATACATCTTATACTATGGATTCAAAGGATTTCACAACTGCTTGCAAACTCCCGCAGTGGGGTAATATTAATGATCCTCACAAATCTGAATTTAGAGATTTCCTTGCTAGTATTACTGTGGGAGAATCTAGGGACATAGCACAAGCTACCATAGGGAGCATTCATTTTCCTGCTATACATTATTTTACTCTCTTCATTGGTAGATGCATTAACGGTAAAGACGAAGCATGTCACATGTGTGTTCCTGATCTGTGTGTCCTCAAGAATGTTGTGTTAGTTTATAAAGGTTATAACTTGGGGGCAATAGTTGCACGTAGGTTGCAGAAAAATAGTAGAAAGGGAAATTTATTTGGAGGAATTTACGCAACCCATGTGGCTAATTATCTTGGTATAGCCCCACAAGAGGGAGATATGATAATACCTCCTGTTTATTTGGATTCTGAAGCTATGGTCCATCATCAATTTCTTGGGAGGAATGAACAATTCCTCCAATATCGACTAATCTATGACAGACTCAACATCGTCCATGTTACTCTTCCTGCTCCCTACCTTTTTGATTATCAGGCAAAAGGAAGATATGTTGTCACCAGGGAGGAAGCAGTTGAACACAAGAGGAGAGCGGAGGCAGCTCGCCAACACGCTGCAGCTCAGGAGGCGGTTGCCGCTGCATCTCAGTACGACCCCGGTTTCACTTATGGATATCAGCTAGGCGGTCCTTGGTACTAGACCAACTTAGGCCAAAAGCCTAAGCTCGGGGGAGTACGTATTTCTCACCGACTTTACATTCATGTTCACACACTAGTCGTCGGTGCTCATACTCTTTCATTGTATTATCCATGCTGGTTTAAATTTCTTTTTCTAGTTTTCTTCTTGTGTGTTTGATAAACCTTAAGAAAAACCAAAAACAATTAGTTAGTTTAATTTCCATGCTTGTAGTAGACATTAAAATGAAAACCCAAAAAGATTTCTAGTTCTTCTTCTTACTTGTTGGGAGCTTTCCCGTGTAAATAGTTGTATTTTCTTTTCTTTCCTTTGGGGGTCGAGAAGACCATATTGAAAATGTTTAGTGGCTCTCGTATGCATGATTGTTTATTTAACTTAGAGCCCATATTACTTGTCTTCTCTCTTGAGTTGAATGCTTGCAGATTCCAGCTTAGTCCAATGCACATGCACTCTTATTATTATAGACATCATTCGGTCGTGCAAGTGAAAGGCAATAATGACGATATATGATGGACTTATTGGGATGAAAAAGCTGGTATGAACTCGACCTCTCTTGTTTTTGTAAATATGATGAGTTCATCGTTTCTGAGTCAGCTTATTATGAAGTAAACATATTTGCAATGACATTTAGAGATTATAGTTGCTTGTGCCATGCTTGATTAGCTATGAGTTATAATGGTTTACCTTGCATGCCAACATGCTATTAGAATGATTATGATGTGGTATGATGGGATGGTATCCTCCTTTGAATGAATTGAGTGACTTGACTTGGCACATGTTCACGAATGTAGTTGAATCAAATCAACATAGCCTTCATGATATTTATGTTCATGGTGGATTATATCCTACTCATGCTTGTATTCGGTGTGAATTAATTTTAATGCATGTTTATGACTGTTGTCGCTCTCTTAGTTGGTCGCTTCCCAGTCTTTTGCTAGCCTTCACCTGTACTAAGCGGGAATACTGCTAGTGCATCCAAACTCCATAAACCCCAAAGTTGTTCCATATGAGTCCACTATACCTTCCTATATGCAGTATTTACCTGCCGTTCCAGGTAAATTTGTATGTGCCAAACTCCAAACCTTCAAATGAAATTCTGTTTTGTATGCTCGAGCAGCTCATGTTACAACTAGGGCTGCATATATCTTCCATGCTAGGTGGGTTATTCTCAAGAGGAGTGGACTCCGCTCCTCATTCACAAGAAAGGGCCGGTAATCGGAATGCCCAGTCCCATGATCCAAAAAGATCAAAGCAACTAAAAATAATTAAACAAAACTCCCCCAGGGTTGTTGCTAGTTGGAGGCACTCGTTGTTTTGAGCAAGCCATGGATTGATGCTTGTTGGTGGTTGGGGGAGTATAAACCTTTACCATTCTATTTGGGAACTGCCTATTATGCATGTAGTATGGAAGATACAACCATCTTATAGTTGTTACGTTGACAGTGAAAGTATGCCTCTCAAAATGTTATTCAATATCTATTTTAAAATCGAGCTCTGGCACCTCTACAAATCCCTGCTTCCCTCTGCGAAGGGCCTATCTATTTACTAGTATGTTGAGTCATCACCCTTCTTATTAAAAAGCACCCGCTGGAGAGCACACTGTCATTTGCATTCATTACTATTGGTTTATATTGGGTATGACTTGACTGGATCTCTTTTACCATGAATTACAATGTTTAGTCAGTCCTTGGTCTTTAAAGGTGCTCTGCATTTATGTTTTGCGGTCTCAGAAAGGGCTAGCGAGATACCATTTTGTTATATCATGTTATGATTATTTTGAGAAAGTGTTGTCATCCGAGTTTTATTATTATGGCTCGCTAACTGATTATGCTATTTATATGAGTATTTGAGACCTAAGTGTCATTGTTAGTATGGTTAGTTCATAATATTTGCTGAAACCTGAATGCTGGATTTTCATGTTTACAACAACAAAAGCAAACAGAGTTTGTAAAAGTTTTTCTTTATCACTTTCAGTTTATCAACTGGATTGCTTGAGGACAAGCAAAGGTTTAAGCTTGGGGGAGTTGATACGTCTCCAACGTATCTACTTTTCCAAACACTTTTGCCCTTGTTTTGGACTCTAACTTGCATGATTTGAATGAAACTAACCCGGACTGACGCGGTTTTCAGTAGAACAGCCATGATGTTGTTTTATGTGTAGAAAAGAAAGGTTCTCGAAATGTCCTGAAAATCCACGGAGGCACTTTTTGGAATTACTAAGAATTTCTGGGTGAAAGAAATACACCAGGGGGCCCACACCCTGTCCACGAGACAGGCCCCCCTATAGGGCGCGCTCCCCTATCTCGTGGGCCCCCTGGACCTCCACCGACCTCAACTCCAACTCCATATATTCACGTTCGGGGAGAAAAAATCAGAGAGAAAGTTTCATCGCGTTTTACGACACGGAGCCACCGCCAAGCCCTAATCTCTCTCGGGAGGGCTGATCTAGAGTCCGTTCGGGGCTCCGGAGAGGGGGATTCATCGCCGTCGTCATCATCAACCATCCTCCATCACCAATTTCACGATGCTCACTGTCGTGCATGAGTAATTCCATCGTAGGCTTGCTAGACGGTGATGGGTTGGATGAGATTTACCATGTAATAAAATTAGTTTTGTTAGGGTTTGATCCCTAGTATCCACTATGTTCTGAGATTCATGTCGCTATGACTTTGCTACGTTTAATGCTTGTCACTAGGGCCTGAGTGCCATGATTTCATATCTGAACCTATTATGTTTTCATGAATATATTTGTGTTCTTGATCCTATCTTGAAAGTCTATAGTCACCTATTATGTGTTATGATCCGACAACCCCGAAGTGACAATAATCGGGATACTTCTCGGTGATGACCCTAGTTTGAGGAGTTCATGTATTCACTATGTGCTAATGCTTTGTTCCGGTTTTCTATTAAAAGGAGGCCTTAATATCCCTTAGTTTCCGCTAGGACCCCGCTGCCACGGGAGGGTAGGACAAAATATGTCATGCAAGTTCTTTTCCATAAGCACGTATGACTATTTACGGAATACATGCCTACATTACATTGATGAACTGGAGCTAGTTCTGTGTCACCCTATGTTATAGCTATTACATGAGGAATCGCATTCGGCATAATTATCCATCACTGATCCATTGCCTATGAGCTTTTCACATATTGTTCTTCACTTATTTACTTTTCCGTTGCTGCTGTTATATCTACTACAAAAACCCAAAAACAATTATCTTTACTTTTGCCACCATTACCTTTATTATCATACCACTTTTGCTACTAAATACTTTGCTGCAGATACTAAGTTATCCAGGTGTGGTTGAATTGACAACTCAACTGCTAATACTCAAGAATATTCTTTGGCTCCCCTTGTGCCGAATCAATAAATTTGGGTTGAATACTTTACCCTCGAAAGTTGTTGCGATCCCCTACACTTGTGGGTTATCATCCAGCTCGGCTACCCCCTCCGTGATCCAATGTGCAACGAATTACCACCGATAGAAAGCCTCCCTAACGAATTCGACCTCTCAAATCAGGAGTTCACCACTCTAAGGATGGTGGATCCTTATCTCAGGGCAGCCCGAGGTGCCTTCGATCAATTGCTGGATGTCTTATCACGGGGCTTGCGGGTAAGAATCTATCCGAATTCTTGTGACTTCAGAATTTTGTGTATTTTTTCGAGGACAAATAGGACTACCCATGATGGTAGTAGCCCCTAAGGCTTGGTATGGGTCACTAGGACCATGCCAAGTCTTGAAAAATAATTAATGGTTGTTGCCCCCTTACAGGAGGCTCGATATAAGAATGATCAGTTGACCGTGGTGCTGACCCAGACAAAGGGGAAGCTGGACGCCACTCTAATTGAGGTGGAGCAGGTGAAGAAATTTACCAGGGAGGCACACGGTGAGTTACCATGCCAACCGTTATGTATGCTATGAAGGAAATGAGATAGCCCTGATGCCAACATCCCTTGTAGCAGTGGAAGCCCTAGGTCATCTTGAAAGGGACCTGAAGCAGGCCCGCGAAGATCTGTTGTATGCAGAGTCGCAACATCAAGCGATTCATCATGTGGCGAGCCAAAGGGTGGACATCATTAATGTGCTTAGGGCTAAAAACAACCGACAAGCCCAGGAGATCAAGAGCCTAAAAGCTTGACTGACTGCCGCAGAGTCAAAGAATCGGCCAACAATGATATGATTTTTGCTAAGTTTTATTTTTCCCGAAGTGTGTGCTTGCCATGTAGGTTGGCTGAGCTGATAAGTAATCTGACGTCAGCTCTGTGGCAGCCTCCTTATCTGGCTTGCCCCCCAATGCTAGAGGTCCAATGCCCGAGGAGATGGTGAATCATCTATCTGTGGTGCATGAAAGTGCATGGAAATCAATGAAGGACGTCCACCAGGCATTATGGCCCAAGGTGGAGCAGATCCCTGAGGACATGGCCGTTCTCGACGAAAAGCTAAAAGGAGCTCGACGCCAAATCCAGGCATGGAAAGTATCTGCTTGCCGAGAAGAAGCACGGGAGGCCTGGGTGATGGTAAAGACCCATTACACTGGTCTGAAGACAACAGATTTAGCAGAGGTAGGACCCATGGGGCCTGAGGGGAAGGAGATCCCTACTAGCCGTGCGTACAAGATTGTAATGCCCGCAGCGTGATTCTTACAGAAGGATTGCGCACTGGACACCTTAATAGATGGGCTAGATCGTGCATAATCATTTTGTATGACTTTATGTATCAAATACTTTATGTCAATTTCCAGACTGTAAATCCAAAACTCTGTCAGCCAGTCGTTAGCTTCTACCTCCTCGGCCAATCCCGTACTACTGGCCGAAGTCATCAGACCAGGTTCTTCCAATGACAAGGCAATCAGGCTATGCGGCTTGAAAGACAAGAGGGTGACAAAAAGTTATGTTATATTACTATTTAACATAAGGAACATCTTCTGAGGGAAATAGTTCTTCCAATGTTCCTTTCCCTGAGGGGATGTGTTGAACACATCGGCCTGAAGGTGGGTGACCGTGGGGTTAAAGCCCCTGGTCGAGGTTTGAAAAGACCCCTTCCACGTTATCCCTATGTCATGGCTGACCAATTTTTATTGTAAGACTGCTAGCTTTTGGCTTTGTCCATCTGAGGCACTACATTGGCTGACCCGAGAGTAATAATCACAGTGGTGCTCCCTTTGCCCCCTAGCCGAAAAGATTGGGAACATAAGGGGCAATCACAGGAGCCGGGCAACCCAGCTTGGCCAAATCTTAAATCAAATCGGTGCATATTGTGGCTTAAAAGACAATAGTGCATAAGAGGTGGAGCAATGCATGTTTTAAAAAGAACATGCTTTATTAATCCCTGAGAGCATTTGAAAATGTTCTGAGGTGTGCGAACAAAAGGAATAAAAAAGTAAAGGGAAGGCATGCAGTTATGTACATCAGAATTGTGCAGGGTGTCAGCCGTAAAAGCGTCGGAGTAGCGATGCGTTCCAGGGGTTGGACTCTAGACGTCCATCCTTTGGGTCTCTAATTCGGTAGGCTTCTCCGATTAGCACTTGATTGAAGACGAACGGCCCATCCCATCTAGGGGATAGTTTATGCTTCTGCTTTTCGGGATGTAATCTCATGACGAGATCCCTGACGTTGAAGTCCTTTGCACGGACCTCTCTGCCGTGGTAGCGCCGGGCCTGCCATTGATATATGGCGGACCTCGCCCCTGCGATGTTGCGCTCCTCTTGGAGAGCATCCAGGGCATCTTGCCGACCGAGGTCGGCTTCGAGCTCTTCATACATACGTACGCAAGGTGCATCATGTATAATGTCGCAGGGGAGGACAACCTCAATGCCATACACCATAAAAAATGGCGTGTAACTAGTGGATCTGTTGGGTCTAGTGCGCAAGCCCCACGGTATGGAATCAAGTTCCTCGACCCATTTTCAGTCGGCTTTTTTAAGGGAGCGCACGCGCCTTAGTTTGATGCCGCTAAGGATTAGTCCATTGGCCTGCTCCACTTGCCCATTGGACTGCGAGTGATAGACAGACGCGTAATCGAGCTTGATGCCCATTTCTTACACCATGCCTTGACCTCCTTAGCCGTGAAGTTTGTTTCATTGTCTATGATTAGACTGTGAGGGACACCATAATGATGTACCACCCCGGAAATAAATCCGATGACTTGGACAACTTCGGCAAAGGTAACCGTCTTTGCTTCGATTCATTTGGTGAATTTATCTGCCATGAAGAGTAGATACTTATTTTTTATTTGCGCGGCCCTTGAGTGGCCCGACCATGCATGTCTAGCCCCCAGACCGCAAAAGGCCAGGTGATGGGGATGGTGTGAAGAGTCATGGGGGGGCATGTGGCTTTTCTTAGCAAAGACCTGACAGCCTGGGTAGCATTGTACTAACATCAATGCGTCAACGCCAGCAGTCGGCCAATAGAAGCTGACTCAAAAAGCTTTGCTTACCATGTTACGTAATGAATGGTTCCTTGACCTTGCAAACACTCAACGCTAGACTACACCCTGTTGCATTTAGCAAGATGGTTAGACCTGGTGGTCTTGGCCGTGGTGCCCATGCTCTACCACCGCCTGAGTAGATAGCCAGAATGATACAACAATTTGAGCTAAATTGCCAGATCATGGAAGGAATGATGGCTCAGTTCCCGCGCCCCAACATGAACCAGCAGCCAACCCCAATAACTCTGCAGGATTTCATGCGTCTCAACTCGACCATCTACTACAGCTCAACTCAGCCCCTGGATGCGGATGACTGGCTCCATGACATCACTTATGAGATGAAGTGTGTTGATGTAGCCCCAGCCAGCTATGTCACTTTCGCTTCCTTCTTCCTCAAAGGCCCGCTACTCAATGGTGGGGTGGCCACAGGCATACTCAACCTGTTGGAACCTTCATCACTTGGCCAGATTTCCAAGCTGTCTTTCATGCCCGCTTCATTCCTCAGGGGATCATGGACAGGAAGGAGCGTGAATTCTGCAACCTCACCCAGGGCAACAAGACTATAGATGCTTATCAGGGGGAGTTCTTGGACTTGTCCCGCTATGCTGAAGAAGACATTGCCACTGATGCTCGCCGGCAGGAAAAGTTCCATAACAGACTTCAAGCTGATATCAAGCTGGCACTCCTTGTGCATGACTTTGCTGATTTTGCCACCTTGCTGAACAAGGCCATCCAAGTTGAAACTGGTCTGTAGGAACACCGGGGTCCCTCAGGCAGAAACGCAACACTGGCTCAACTTCCAGCTCGCCCTCGCAGAAGCATCGGATTTGGATCCCCAACATGTACCATCCAACTGCACCTGCTCCAAGACAGTCATATGTTGGACCGCTTTTGCCTCCTCCACCACCCAGGCAGCCAAGACTTCTAGCTGCACCACCTTGAGCTCCTTCTTCCAACCCTAGTGATGTGCTCTATTTCAAGTGTGGCCAACCATGTCCGTGCTAGAGAGTGCTACCAGAATTAGAACCAGCTGGCTTTGCCTCCAACTGGCCATAGCAATGTCCATGCAAACAATCAGCCCCGCAACAACAATGCTAGGCCTTATGGTCGTGTTCATGCCAAACACGTTGACCTGAATGAAGCTTAGGAGCAGCCTGCTATTGTGACGGTACACTTCTCATTAATACAGTACCAGCATCCGTTTTATTTGATACAGGAGCATCGCATTCTTCCATGTTAGAAGATTTTGCATTCATGCATGGCATTAAATGTGAGGACATGAACGCTTCGCTATTAGTACACACCCCTACGGGCGAAAGTCGAACCTACATGGTTTGCAACAACGTATCCATGAAATTGAAGGACTCGAATTCCATGTCTCTCCCATAGTATTGAAGTCTTGTAGCATTGATCTCATTCTAGAATGGATTGGTTGAAAACGCATACTACTTCTATAGTTTGCACTACCAAAACCGTCCATCTTCTACACCCTTTGGATGAAATAGTAAGCTACCAAGCTCGTCTGGTTCAAAATGGTGAGGGACGGCTTTATGCCTTGAATGTGTTGAACGCAGAATCACTTTGTAGGAACGAAGTATGTCTACCAGAGGGGAGGGGTGAATGGGAGTTTTAAATTTTCTTCAGAAAAATTAAATCTCTCAAAACCCAGCAGCGGAATAAGTTAAAAACAAACTACTGTAAACTAAATCAGGGCACCCAATGGAAAGTAGAGCATGCACCGAAGTAAATCAAATGAACGAAAATGCATCGAAGGTAAACATGAGTGACAGAGATAACCGATGATGCTCGATGGCGACAAGGTATTTGTTTGACCAATTCATCCTTCTACACAAGGACTATGTTTGGTTGGAGGGGTTGTGAATTAACACGGAAGACAAACTCTCTTCACCCTATTCTCCTCGAAAATCAATTCATCAACCGATCTCGATCACTCGTGGTAGATACTTGAAGGCGATCTCCAAAGCTTTACAGACTTCTTCTACAAGAACCACAATTACTCTTGGTCTTTGAAGAAATTGACACCTAACCTTCTAGAGAATTTGCAGCTCACAAGAGTAATAGGTGGAGCATACTAAACCTAGATTCCAGTGATGCTGACCACTATCTAATTCTTCGGCTCTAGGGTTTTTCTCTCGGTGGATTTTAAACTCAAATCGCTCAGAGAGTGGGTTGCTCAACAAACTTCTTAGAATCAAATGGAGCAGCCGCCGGACAAAGCCGGAGCGGTGTGGCTATTTATAGTCGCAGCCTTCCCAGATGGGAAATGACCATTTTGGACACGAGGCCCAACCAATGGCCAACCGACACGTTCACAATGGTCAGATTTTAGAGCAACGGTAACATTACTTGAGGAACAAGTAATGCAAACTCCTCGGTCCGAGGCAAATCTCTCACAGCCAAGAAGATCACAATCACCAAGCGGTATATCAAGCTGCACCAAAAGAATCGCATAGGTAGAGAAGAGATCCAATCATCGAACGATAGGCTTTCTGATCATAATCCTTACCATACACATATGCATCTTGCTTACCATTCATGGGCATTGGAGTTTTATAGCCCTTCATTTTGGAATCTTGCAATTTAAACTTCTTCAGGCACTATTTCAGATATTTCTCCTGAGAAATATCTATGGCATTTGCTTGTTGACGAATTTGCAGTCCGAGAAAGAATTTGAGTTGACCCATCATGGACATTTGATATTTATCGGACATCATTTTCCCGAATTCTAAGCTGCAAGCATTGTTAGTACAGCCGAAAATAATATCATCCACATATATTTGATAAACGAATAAATCATTGTCAACAACATGAGTGAAAAGTGTGGGATCTGTGGATCCTGGCTTGAACCCTTTGTCGAGCAAAAACTTCTTTAGGGTATCATATCATGCTCGAGGGGCTTGCTTTAGCCCATATAAAGCTTTCTTCAACCTAAAAAATTTGTTAGGAAACTCAGGGTGTTCAAAGCCAGGTGACTGTCTAACATAATCTTCCTCATCAATGTCACCATTGAGGAAAGATTTCACATCCATTTGATACAACAAGATATCATTGTAGTTTGCATAAGCGAGAAGAACGTGAATTGCCTCAAGGCGTGCAACAGGAGCATAAATTTCACCGAAATCAATACCTTCTACCTGTGTGTACCCTTGAGCAACAAGACGTGCTTTGTTTCTCACCACAATACCATTTAAATCTTGCTTATTGAGAAAAATCCTTTTTGTGCTGATGATATTGTGCTTCTTGGGATTCGGTTTCTCAACCAGTTCCCATACATCATTCAATTCAAATTGCACCAACTCCTCTTGCATGGCATTCATCCAGTCTGGATTATTCATGGCTTCTTCATACTTGGTAGGTTCTGCCAATGAAATAAAGGAGAAACTTCCACAATAGTTAGCCAAACGAGTGGCAAACGAGTTATGGGTCGATAACCTGGATTCTCAATTTCATCGAGAATTAATGAGGGATCAACTTGATTTGCCACACGAGGATGAGCATTTTATCCATGATTGTCATTATCATCTGCATCAACATTTGTGTCATCATTTCCTTCAGGATTGCCATTTGGATTGGCATTTGGATCTTGATTTCCATTTCCATTCTGAAGAGCATTTGCTTCGGCAGAGGCTTGATGAGTTCTGCTTCGAGTCATAGGAGCGTCATCATCAGATGCCTCAAGTGCATTTCCTTCAACAGGCTTGCCGCTCCCAATGGCCATTTGCCGAATAGCATCCGATATTAACGGTTCATCTATCACATTTGGCAAGTGCTCCTTTTGAGAGCCATTAGATTCATCAAACCGCACATTTATCGTTTCCATAACTTTCATGTGGTGAGAGTTATCGACTTGATATGTATGCCAGTTTCAGCCATAACCGAGAAGAAAACCTTCATGTGCCTTAGGTGCAAACTTGGAGGAATGATTCATATCAAGAATGTAGCAAGGTGCACCAAAAACAAGTAGATAAGAAACATCCGGTTTCTTGCTAGTGATAAGCTCATATGAAGTTTTCTGAGGGAACTTGTGAAGATAAACACGATTAATAACATGACAAGCAGTGTTAATATATAGCATCACCCCAGAAGTGAATGGGAACTTTATACTCACTGAGCATAGTTCTTGCCATTTCAATAAGAATTTTGTTCTTTCATTCAACAACTCCATTCTGTTGTGGAGTGTATGCAGCAGAGAACTCATGAGTAGGGATGGCAACAGGGCCTCATACCCGCCAAACCCATGGGGATTTCATCTATTAGGGGGTGGGGATGGGCGAAAAACATCCCCATGGGGATATTTACCAAACTAATTTATTCCCCATAGGGTACAATGGGGATGGGGATGATAACCTATTCCCCAGACCAAATACCCATCAAGGACCCGGTTAGTAACTGTGACACTGCGGTCAACCTTCAAATATTCACAAACAAACTTGCGAAAACAGGAAAAAAAGCTCTGAAAAAACCTTAAACCTATCTCACGTCCTCACCTCAGCTGCCACCATGACCAAGAAGTCAGTACGACCTAGATATGCATTAGTAGGACAAGGACAACACCATTTATGTATGTGGATTATATGGTGTCATATTATGTATATGCATATTTGTTTATGGGCATGGGGGCCGTAATGAGGCCTCATTCCCCAGTGGGGCATGGGTATGGGGAAATTTCATCCCCAGTCATGTAAACGGCGATGGGGATGGGATGATAGGGAATAGATGGGGATGGGGATGTTGCAGGTATCCCCATAGGGGATTGTCCCCATTGTCATCCCTACTCATGAGTAATACCACGTTCATCGAGGAATTTAGCAATATGAGTATTTTTGAACTCAGTTCCATTATCACTTCTGACATGATTAATTCGCACATCGTATTCATTCTGGGCCTTCTTAGTGAAGCTTTTGAAGATATCTTGAGTACAAGTCTTGTCTTCGAGAAAGAATACCCAAGTGTATAGAGAGAAATCATCAACAATAACTAGACCATAATGACTGCCACCGAAGCTTGCATAGTTTTGAGGACCGAATAAATCCACATGAACAATTTCCAGAGGTCTTCTTGTGATCATAACTATCTTTGAAGAATGATGCCCGTAGCCAATTTACCAGCCTCACAGGTAGCACACAGACGATTCTTGTCGAATCTTACATCAGGAATCCCACAGAGATGATTTTTCTTCACCAGAGTCTGCAAATTCCTCATGCCTACATTACCAAGTCTACGGTTCCATAGCCAACCTTTGATTGCTTTTGCAACCAAACAAGTTTGGACTGAGGGACCCTTAGTGAAATCCAAAATATAAAGATCACCCTTTCTAATTCCCTCAAAGAAGAAGGAATTGTCAGAGGCCATGAAGACAATGCATTTGGTGATAGAGAATAAGACTAGCATGCCTAAATTACATAGCTTGCCAACTAACATAAGATTGAATCCAAGGGATTGAACAAGTAGCACATCATCAATAGATTTGTCCTTGGATATAACAATTTTACCTAGCCCAATTACATTTCCTTTGTTCTTGTCGCCGAAAGTGATATACTTCAGAGGAGAAGAAGTTAAGTTGGTGTCAACAAACAACGACTTGTCTCCGGTCATATGACTAGTGCACCCACTATCCACAATCCATTCAGTGCACCCGGAGACATAGTCCTACAGAAGAATTAGGCTTTCTTAACCACCCACATCTTTGGAGGTGGCTTCAAAACACATGAACGAGCAGGATATGATTTCTTTCGATAAGCATAATTGTTACTCGATGAGGAACGAGCATAATTGAAAGATTAAGCATTAAAATTCTTTCTAGACACATGGGCATAGTGATTGTATCCAGTATGCATATATTCATTCAGTCGAATTCTTTGTGCCTGCATGGTCAGTCGAGCAGAAACATGCAAAGCGTCAACAGCTTCCTTTGGCACCCAAATAGCTTTCTTAGGGGGGCCATTTCTGTTGTTGGGTCCAACATAGCGAGCAAGAGTCTCACCATGTTGATTCTTGAACAACTTATAGTTGTCCAGGGAATCATCATCAGGATATTCAGGAATAGGAGAGTTGTATCCCGAAAGTAATGCCAGATTGAGCGTTTTGCTCTTTGCGGGAACCCACACAGTTTGAGGATATTGATGTGGTTCCTAGTAAGAACCATCCTCATTCAATTTCCTTTCGAAATTGATACATTCCTTTCTGGGATTTTTGTCAAGGATAGGTTTCTTCAAAAAAACACATAGGGTTTGATGCCCTTTGAGATATTTTAATATTATTGTGTGAAGAAGATCCTTTAACCTAGCATCTTCATTAGAAACAGAACCATTTTCCTTGACAGAGGGGTTAGCCTTCACAGATGATTCAACATTTGATTTAGAATTTGTTCGTTTAATGCATTTTAAACATGGTGGCTCAAACACTTCAGGTTTGTCTTTAAGTTGTTGGGTGAGAAGAGAAATTTCTCTCATCAAATCCTCATGAGCCTCTCTTGGCGCCTCGAGTTCCTCTTTCCTTTTCAGTTAATCATAGGTCAATCTTTCGTGGTCTGCCGAGAGAAAATCATGACGAGTTGAGAGTTCATCAATTCATGACTTGAGAGTGGAATACTCTCCGGTCAGCGGCTGGTTTTTCTCCATCTCCTCAACCAACAACCCTTCAAATTTCCTAAGGGTTTTCTCAATTTTCTCAAGAGAATTTTGTTGAATATTAGAAATTTTGATCAACTTAGCGTGGTCATCCTCATCAAAAGAATATTTATCAACGGAGTGAACCATATGATGTTTCGAGGATACCTTTTCTTTCGAAGCCTTGGCCATGAAGCAGTAAGCAGGAGATTTGTCATTGCTTGAAGGATTCCCGGATAAGTTTGTCATGGGAGAGAAGGCACATGCTATGCCTGCCATGCCGGAGTCAAAATCTTCATCAGATTCTTCTTCTTCTTCAGAACCTGACAATTCTTTTCATCAGAATCCATTTCCTTGTCGATGTATGCCTTGGCCTTGCGAGAGGTATTCTTGCGGTTGGAGGAGGACTTGGAAGGATTTCTTGACGAGGATCTTGACGAAGATTTTGACATGGAGTTATCCTTCTTCTTGAAGAATTTCTTTGTTTTCTTCTTATCATTGAAGTCGTAATTCTTTCTCTTTCTTTTGCCTTGATGGTTGCTCGAATCATATCTCCCATTGGCACGGATTTCAGCTTCCTAGAGAGGGTAGTCCGAAATGAAGTGTCCTGGCCTTTTGCACTTGAAACATGTGTATTCTCCAGCAGGTTTTGATGAAGATTTTGAACCCCCAGAGTTGCTTGAACTTATTTTCTGGAACTGGCTCTTCTTGTGGAAACGCTGGAATCATTTCGTCACCAGTGTGAGATCTTTGCTGAGTCATTCTGGATCATCTGAATCTTCTTTGACATTTCCTTCTGAGGAGGAACCAGACACAGCTTTGAGAGCATGATTTTTGCGTTGAGTTGAGCCATACAGATCTCTTTTCTCTTCATCTTTCTCTTCATGGGTGTCCAATCTTCCCATGACATCAACAGACTTGAGGCTTTTGAAATCATGACGCTCGCGAATCATCAGAACAAGCGCGTTAAATGATGTGTCAAGAGATCGAAGCAGTTTCTTCACAACTTCATGGTTAGTGATATCCTTGGCACCGAGTCCTTGAAGTTCATTTGCTATGTCAATGAGGCGGACAACTCTCATTTCCAATGCGTTTGAAGCGATTGAACTTCGCCCGAAGAGTATCAATTTGAGCTTCTTTTTGAGTTGAAATTCCTTCATTGATCTTTTCGAGGACAACCCATAGCTCCATTGTAGTTTTGCGCTGGTGATACCGAAGGAATTGTGCTTGAGAGAGATGGCCACCAATTTCATCTTTGGCTTGAGCATCCAGTTGAATGAGCTTCTTTTCTCCATCGGTAGGAGCTTAAGGATTAACAACTGTGAACCTGATATGCACCAGGTTCCACATGTCATCATCTATAGCTCGAAGACGGATCTTCATCTTCTCTTTCGGGAAGGGATAGTCCGTCCCATCAAATATCGGAATCTTGAGATGCGACTTGTAGTTCACTGAAGACATACTTAAACTCCAAAGTTGTTAGACTAAAATGAGCAGAGTCAAGGAGTACCTCGCTCTGATACCAATTGTAGGAACGAAGTATGTCTACCAGAGGGGGGTGAATGGGAGTTTTAAATTTTCTTTGGAAAACTTAAATCTCTCAAAACCTAGCAATGGAATAAGTCAAAAACAAACTACCGTGAACTACAACAGGGTACGGAATGGAAACTAGAGCGTGCATCAAAGTAAATCAATTGAATGAGAACATGTCGAAGGTAAACATGAGTGACGGGGGTAACTGATGATGCTCGATGGCGACAAGGTATTTGTTCGACCAGTTTATCCTTCTGCACAAGGACTACATCTGGTTGGAGGGGTTGTGACTTAACACGGAAGATAAACTCTCTTCACCGTATTCTCCTCGACAACCAATTCGTCAACCGATGCCGATCACTCATGGTAGATACTTGAAGGCGATCTCCAAACCTTTATAGACTTCTTCTTAGAGAACCACAATTACTCTTGGTCTCTGAAGAAATTGATAGCTAACCTTCTATAGAGTTTGCAGCTCTCAAGAGTAATAGGCGGAGCGTACTAAACTTACATTCCAGTGATGTTGAACTATTATCTAATTCTTCGGCTCTACGGTTTTTCTCTTGGTGGATTTTAAACTCAAATCACTTAGAGAGTGGGTTGCTTAACAAACTTCTCAGAATCAAATGGAGCAGCCGCCGGACAAAGCCAGTGCGGGGTGGCTATTTATAGTCGCAACCTTCCAGATGGGAAATGACCATTTTGGACATGAGGCCCGGCCAATGGCCAACCGACACGTTCACAATGGTCGGATTTTGGAGCAACGGTAACATTACTTGAGGAACAAGTAATGCTAACTCCTCGGTCCGAGGCAAATCTCTCCCAGGGAAGAAGATCACAATCTCTTGCTGGAAAGTAGTTACTCATAGCACAAAGAGATTTCTCTCACAACTTTCATTGGATTTGGGTTTAGCATCAGAGAACCAAAGCTTCGAATGCTACACCCCTCTTAATAGTATGATGGTACTATGGCTCAATGAAAGAAGAAGAACAACGAAATAAATGCTACATCTTCACTTCATCTTCATTCTTCCTCGAACGCAGTCATTTGCTTCAAACATGCACCGAACCAATTGCTTGGACTTCAACAAGTTTTAGGGGCCACTCTTGTTACTTTATCTTTGATGATAACCTTCGCTGCCACGCAGGGAGATTATCTTCGTCATTTTCATCAAACTCCTCGATACTTCAGGAACCTGTTACTCTATGTGCACTAGCAAAACACATAAGTCCCATACTATTTATGTCAACAAACTCCAAAACATAAGGGGCCTAACATTGCACCAACACACTCGAGGGCATTGAAAACATTCTCGTCGTTTGTGAATTCCAAGACGTATTTTCTGAAGAACTTCCAGGGATTCCCCCTGTTAGAGTTGTTGAATTCGTCATTGACTTGAAACCAGGCACCACTCCTATAGCCAAGCGACCCTACAAGATGCCGCCACATGAACTCCTCGAGCTGAAGGAAGAAATCGACAAACCTCTTCCAAGTTGTTTCATTCACCCAAGTTCCTCTACTTGGGGAGCACCTTCTCTCTTTGTCAAGAATAAGGATGGAATGAATCGAGTGGTCCAAGACTATCGTCCTATCAACCGAGCTACCATTAAGAACAAATACCCCCTTCCTCAGATCAACAATCTTTATGATCAACTCACTGGTTCCTCGGTCTTCTCCAAACTCGACTTGAGGTTGGGTTATCATCAGATCCAAGTGCGCGAAGAAGATATTCCTAAGACCGCATTCGTGACTCGCTATGGTTCATACGAGTACACCGCCATGTCTTTTGGCTTAACCAATGCTCCAGCCACCTTCTCTTGTCTGATGAACTATACCTTCATGGAATACCTCGACAAGTTCGTCGTGGTTTATCTGGATGATATTCTGGTATACTCCAAGAATAAAGAAGGACATGTTGAACATCTTGGTCTTGTTCCGTAAAAAGCTTTGAGAGCATCAATTCTATGCCAAGTATTCCAAGTGTGAATTACGGCTTCCCAAAGTAACCTACCTTGGTCATGCTATCTCCAAGGATGGTATTGCGTCAACCTTGAACGAGTTTAGGCTATTCTCGATTGGACTCCCCAAAGAATGTCAAGCAAGTCAGAAGTTTTCTTGGACTCGCCAACTATTGTCGTTGTTTCATCGAGAACTTCTCCAAGATTGCCAAGCCTTTGACTAACCTGCTGCATAAAGGCATTAAGTTTGAATGGACAGAAAAGTGTCAAGAAAGTTTCAACACGCTCAAAGACAAGCTGACCTCTGCCCCAGTGCTTGCTCCCCCTGATTCCCAAAAGGATTTCGTCATTTACTGTGATGCATCACGTCAAGGATTATGTTGTATCTAATGCAAGAGCGCAGAGTGATTGCTTATGCCTCTCGTCAGTTGCGCCCTCATGAAGATAACTACCCAGTTCATGACCTCGAGCTGGCTGCGGTCATATATTCACTAAAGCAGTGGAGACATTACCTTCTTGGTAAACGTTGCAAGATCTTCACCGACCACCAAAGTCTGAAGTATTTATTTACTCAGCCAGATCTAAACCTCCGTCAGCAGAGATGGATGGAGATTGTAGCAGATTTGACTTGGGTATTTCCTATACCATAGGCAAGGCTAATGTAATGGCCGGTGCCTTGAGTTGCAAGTCATATTGCAACCACCTCCAGGTTCGAAAAGTTTAGCCTCTTCTTGTTGAAGAATTCAGAAAGCTAAACCTCCATATTGTTCCTCCTAGTGCTCTGGCAATCCCTCCTAAGAGTTCCGCAAAATGAACTTCCATGTTGTTCCCCAGGGTTCTCTCAATACCCTGGTTGCTAAAACCGATCCCGTGTAATCCATCAAAAGAATTCAGAAGTGTGACAATCAAGTCGAGAGGATTAAACACTATCTCGTAGAAGGAAATCCCTCCTTCTTCACTGTTGATGATGATGGCACCTTGTGCATCAAAGGTTGCCTAGTGGTACAGAGTAAAACCTAGACATGACTCAGAAGGTTATGAAATAAGCTCATGATACACCTCTATTTATTCATCTGAGTAGTACCAAGATGTACCAATACGTTTGACAGAGATTCTGGTGGTCAAACATAAAGCAAGCCATTGCTCGCTATGTTGTTGAGTGTGAGGTTTGTCGTCGAATCAAAGCAGAACATCAAAGGACTACTTCCTGAATGGAAATTGGACCATGTTGAAATGGACTTCGTCACTAAATTTCCCAAATCACAAAAAAGTAATGATGCTATTCTTGTCATCATTGATCGGCTTTCCAAAGTTGCACATTTTCTGGCCGTCAAAGAAACAATCACTGCTAGTCAGCTGGCAACTCTCTACATGTCCAGGACTATTTCACTCCATGGTATTCCGCTAGTAATTAGCTCAGATTGTGGCAGCTTATTCACTTAAAGATTTTGGGCAAGTTTCCAAGAATCTATGGGAACTCATCTATCTTTCAGCACCGCCTTTCACCCTCAGTCATAGGGACAAGTTGAGCGAGTCAACCAAGTTCTCAAAGAATGCTCCGATCTTGTGTTATTTCCTTCGGCAAGAAATGGGAGGAATCTCTTCCGTATGCCGAGTTCTCTTACAACAATAGCTATCAAGCTAGTTTGAAGATGGCCCCCTTTGAAGTGTTATATGGACGAAAGTGTCGAACCCCTCTGAATTGGTCAGAAATTGGGAGCGTTCACTCTTTGGTCCAGATATTATCCAACATGCCGAAGAACAAGTCGGCGTTATTCGCGAGAATCTAAAGACTTCTCAGTCACGTCAGCAGAGTCAGTATGACCGCCATCACAAATATATGGTCTATCAACCTGGTGAAAAGTCTTATCTTCGAGTCACACCGATGAAAGGTGCTGATTGCTTCGGGATCAAGGGCAAGCTAGTTCCTCTCTATATTGGTCCTTTCACCATTCTCGAAAGGCGTGGAAAAGTGGCATATCAGTTGGAACTGCCGTCGAACCTTTCTCAGGTTCACGATATCTTCCATGTGTCACAGCTCCGCCGCTACTTCAAGGACCCAATCCGAGCAGTTGACAACGAGATGTTTGAATTGCAATAGGACCTCTCTTATAAGGAGCATTTGGTTTGCAATCTTGATCAAGCTGAACATCGTACCCGTTAGAAGGCGATCAAATTTCTTAGTGTCCAATGGTCACATCATTTTGATGACGAAGCCACTTGGGAATGCGAGGATCGTCTTTGTGATGACTACCCCGCTCTGTTTTCTTCTACCTACTAAATCACGGGACGAGATTTCTTGTAGTGGAGGAGAATTTTGTCTTTGTACTGTTTTATTTTATTTTCTATTTAGGCCTTGCCTTTTCGATTGTTCCTACTTTTGTGGTAGCCTTCTTGAGGCAAACTTGTTTAAATTATGTATGTACTCAGATAATATTGCTTCCGCTGACTCATTTATGTTGGAGCTCATGTATTTGAGCCCTCGAGGCCCATGGCTTGTAATATAAAGCTTGTATGACTTTAAATTTGTGTCTAGAGTTGTGTTGTGATATCTTCCCGCGAGTCCCTGATCTTGATCGTACACATTTGCGTGTATGATTAGTGTACGATTGAATTGGGGTGTGATGACCCACAAGTATATGGGTTCAATTGTAGCCTTTTCGATAAGTAAGAGTGTCGAACCCAACGAGGAGCAGAAGGAAATAACAAGTGGTTTTCAGAAGGGTAATGCCTACAAGTGCTAAAGTTGTAAGTAGCAGAGTAGTTTGATAGCAAGATAATTTGTAACGAGTGTTGGTGTCAAAACTAGCGGATCTCGGGTAGGGGGTCCCGATCTATGCGTCAAGGCTGATGGTAACAGGAAGCAAGGGACACAGATGTTTACCCAGGTTCGGGCCCTCTCGATGGAGGTAAAACCCTACTTCCTGCTTGATTAATATTGATGATATGAGTAGTACAAGAGTAGATCAACCACGAGATCATAGAGGCTAAACCCTAAGAGCTAGCCTATGATGGTATGATTGTAATTGTGATCGGCCTTCTAAGGACCAACCTCTCCGGTTTATATAGACATCGGAGAGGGATAGGGTTTACATGGAGTCGGTTACAAGAAAGGAAATATAATATCTGGATCGCCAAGCTTGCATTCCACCCAAAGGAGAGTCCCATCCGGACACGGGCCGAAGTCTTGAGTCTTGTATCTTCACGGCTGTCCGGATACCCCCTAATCCAGGACTCCCTCAGTAGCCCCTGAACCAGGCTTCAATGACGATGAGTCCGGCACACAGTATTGTCTTCGGCATTGCAAGGCGGGTTCCTTCTCCGAATACTCCAAAGTAATTATCGAACACTTGAATCGTATCCGGATCCACAAGATGATCTTCATATGCCACCGCAGAGAGAATGATATTTCACAAATGCAATCTACTGACAAATTTTTCTGATGACGTGACACGTTATTACGGTCGGATCATTATTCGAGCCGTTTTCCCACAACCAGCTACAGCGCATATCGCGAGGCGGTTTCTTTGACACGTCTTGTCAAAGCAGAGACCGTGTCCCCTTATTGCGGGATTCTCATCAATACGGGTATGGGTAATCTAACCGTGTCGCTAATCGTGGCGAGTGGGAGGTAGACGGGTTCCACCAGGCAAGTGGGGAGGCACAAAAAGCATTTATCACCTCTATAAGGAGGTTAGGTTTCTTTCTCTTTTACCCACGCCTTCTCCTCCCACTAGATCATTCCCCTCTGTTCGAGCCCTAACGCCCAAGCACTCTTCTCCTCCATCGAAGAGAGGTTTTCCAAAGATGTCCGAATCCGGAGCAGGAGGCAGATGGATGGCCTCGACTGTCCAGGAGAAGGACATCAAGAAGCTCCGGGGAGCTGGGTATCTGGCCCAGAAGATCGGCCACCGTATTCCACCGGCGGGACAGGTCGTCCCCACTCCGGAATCTCATGAGAGAGTCGTGTTCCTTCCCCATTTCGTTCGTGGGCTCGGGTTTCCCCTTCACCTATTTGTTCGGGGAGTCATGTATTACTATGGGATCGATTTTCATGATCTTTCCCCCAACTCCTTCCTCAATATCTCGACGTTCATCGTCGTGTGCGAGGCTTTTCTCTGGATCCCACCTCACTTCGGCCTATGGCTGAAGATCTTCAATGTGAAGCCCAAGGTGGTGAGTGGCGAACACGCCGAGTGTGGCAGCGCCATGGTAAGCAAGATGCCCAAGGCCGTTCGTCCGAAAGGCGCTTTCAATGACTCCGTCAAGGAGTAGCAGCAGCAGTGGTTCTATATCACTGAACCACGTGGCAAAAGTGGGCGGCAACCCCAAAGTTCAGATCCGGAGCTCCACTGCGGCTCACATCCTGGCCCGAGAAGGATCCAAACTGGTGCTCGTCCGATGAGCTGTTACTGCTCCAGACGCACATTCAGGGTGTGGTCGATAGGGATGTCAAACTCGTCGACATAGTCCAGGTGATGCTAGTTCGCCTGGTTCTCCCCTGTCAGCGTCGAGCTTGTACTCTATGGGAGTTCGATCCAGCCGAGCACCAAACCCTTCGGGAGCTTTATGATTCCTCCCACAAGGATATCTGGAAGGTGCTCTTTAAGTCCGGAAAATCGTGGTTGGGCCCCGCCGAGGACCGTGGGTTCCAATCATCCCATTCTCCAAGCTCGGTAAGTCACAGCCATACTCTGTCTATTCATGCTTCAGCTGGCATGTCATGAGGGAGACACCTTAATCGTGTTTCATTGTGACCTCAGGGATGGAAAAAGAAGGTGGAGCAGATACATTGTCCAGCCCCCTGCCGAAGGAGCCGGCCGGACCTCTTCTGACGAAGATGATGGTCCCCGCGCCTTACAAGGCGCCAAAGAAATAGGCCTCCAAGAAGGTCAAGAAGACCCGGAGTGGCCTTCGCCGTCGCGAGGCTTCGGACGCCAAATATGAAGACTCCAGCGACGATCCTTCGTCCGAGGATGAAGAGGAGGAAGTAGAGGAGGATGAGCCTCACTCTGATGGCGGGAGGAAGAGGACGGCCTCCACATCTCTAGAGGCCAGATCACCCAAGAGGGGGAAAGATTCCCTCCCAGGGGAATCCCCCACGGCTGCCGATAGCAGCCCGGAGTGGGATCCCAGGGCCCAGCCCCTGGAGAAGTCGTAAGTATCCGAACACGCATATGCGTCCGGGATTGTTTTTGGGTACATTAGTTTTGACTGTTGCCTACATATTGCACAGTCCGGCAAGGTCCTGCGCCGGCCGGTCCTCGTTGGAGGATTCGCTGGGCTCAGACGCCTTGGCGAGCGAGACGCCTCCGCGGGCCCCTTCCCCAAAGTCCAGGCACGACACTAAGGTGTCATCTCGACAAGACCTGGACCAAGGAGGACATATCCCTGGTGCCGGACGCGCGGGGATGGATACGGCCCCCGGGACCTCTAGGGTTCTGGGATCGAGCGAGCAGCCACCCCCAATGGTGAGGGGCCTGCCTACCCCGTCGGCGTCCTCTGTTCAAGTAGAGCTGCCTGGCGGTCTATCGACAGTGTTGAAGAACGTGTCTATTGTCGATGAGCATCGGTCCCTCATGGGCGCGGTGGTCGAGAAGATTCAGTCTGCCAAAAGCATGCTGAACGAGTCCTGCCTTGGCCTTATAAAGGCTTTTGACATACATTTCCTAGGAAACCTTTGAGGAATTGTCATGATATGAGTAGTAGCCCCTGATGCACTGTCCGGCGGAGGAGACAAAGCTGGGCAGGGGATCAAATCCCCTGCTCTCGCAGGAGCCTATGTGAATGACGTATACCCTGTTGTGTGAAAATAAGCATCTGTAGAGAGGACGGCCGCTTATAATGCAGAAGTGTCCGAACTGAAGCGGAGCCTTACACGGGCCAAGGAGGAACTCGTCCATGTGAAGAAGCAATTGGAAGACAAGCAAGTTATGTTGAAAATATTTGTCTTGAAGTTGGCACGAACGAATAGTTGTGCATAATGAAAAATATTTGTATTGTGTGCTCTAGGAGCGGGTGCCGAATACGAGGCACTAAAGAAAGCTTTGGCTAATGCCAACAAGAAGGCTGAGGCCGAGCAGGCGCTTCGTGAAAAACACGAGGCCAGGGTTATTGCAGCTGAGCGAGAGCTCCAGGAAGCTGTGAAGAAAAGCGAGGGCTTGGAGCAGAGTCTAAAAGGGAAAGAATCCGAACTCTCCCAAGCTCTCGAGGCTGCGGAAGGTGCTCGGGAAGAAGCCCGAGGTGCCGCGCGGGACATCCAGGAGGCCCAAAAAGTTGCAGCTGGTAAGGCCTTCTGTATTCTTAGCTCATTATATGTGATAATGGGAGGAATCCTAAGCGGCAAGCTGAATTCTTATTTTTCCAGGGGCTTTTGCAGATCTTCCTCGCAGCATATCAGATGCCTCCCAATTCTACCACACCGAGGAAAAGAAGTCTGCGAAGAGGGATTTCTGGTCGCAGTATCTGGCGCTGAACTATCCGGTGCCATTTATCGATCAGCTGAAACAGCTGGTCGAACTGTACCAAGCGGCCGAACTAGCCATGAAGGACTTAGTTGTCCGGCTGTGGCCTGCAGAGTCGATTCCAAGCAGTTACTTCACACTCGTCAAGCGGATTGTGGGCGCCTGTCCTCAGCTTGATGCTATCAAGCGATCAGTCTATATAGAAGGCGCGCGCATGGCGTTTGCCCATGCAAAGGTGCATTGGGGGAGGCTTGACACGGAGAAGCTGATGACTGAGGGGCCACCGGAGGGTAAGGAGCACCGCAAGCCCGAGTTTTACTATGAAAGCATACTGAAAGGGGCCCACCTTGCGGCAGACAAGTGTGCTAAAGACATTATATTTCCCTGAGGGCATTTGTGCCGCTTGTTTTAATATGGGATAATGGCGTGTATATATTGCGTGTATATATTAATGTTCTTCCTATGCGGCTGTTTATTGTATGCAAATCCTGAGAGTTGGCCAGTCATCGGCTTCTGCCCCCTCGTAAAAACAATACGGGGGTGTTTGGGATATATCTAGACGCTCTTTATCCCCTAGTTGGGTCCTTTTGAGGAGGTGTCTCTTTTCGATGAACCAGGCAATCGGACTATAAGGCTTTATTACTCTCACTTAGCCATAGGAATTCGAGTATGGTCAGCGCAGCCCCTAGTGTTCGGAAGGCCGAACTAGGGGCTCTATTAGCGCCTGATCAGAAGACTGATCCATCGCACTCAGCATTTATAATGGCATTGTGCCGAATAAATCTTTAAGGATTTTATAACCTCTCGAACAGCTGACCAGCTCTCGCTTCATCATGACGGTCGGTTTCCGGCTTTCCCTACTGAGGTGCTCGTTCGGCTAAACCGGGACACAATCGCAGTAGTTCTCCCAGCGCTATCTTAGCCGACAGAACAGAACGTAAGGTACCAAAACATGGGAGCCAGGAAAGCCCAACCAATGACCCAGGACATGATTCGGAGCTGATGCATATAGTGCTATAAGTTCAGGGTGTCGAGCGACCAAAAAGGTGGTCGGACTTTATTGCCGTACTGTGAAGCCCCTGGTGAAACCGGGCGAACACGGAGCGTGGCTGTCATTTTCGGCAAAGAGGCGTCGGCGATAAACGACGGCCGGTAATTGTTATTTCAGTCTATGCATTGTAGTAGGATGATATGTCTATGCATATGAGTATGATGTATGAAAAGAGGTGTTTTTTGGCGGAACCTATGGTGGCCGGACTGGAGGGGGTTGTGAGTGGATCAGGAATGAATCCAAACTGCCTTATACCTGCGTGTTCCTGCCATTGTGTGTCCGGGCTAATTTCATGCTGTCAATCCTGTTTTGCGTCAATCGTTAGTTTGTAAATGCAAAATGCTTGAAGGCAGTTGGGTGTCCTCTTGTTGTTGGTCCCAGGGTCCCTAATCGGGCCCCGGTGTGCCCAGCCGTTATACCGTGAGGTAGTCCGAACTCCTCAATGGGTGTTCGGATGGTTGGCCTGAGTAATTTACCACATGGAATCTAGTCGACGTGGTTTATCCCGTTGGCATATGGTAAACTACCGTATGGTGGGAAGGTGCCGAAGATTTATTCTTTGGCGTAGCATTTTTTGGGTGATCCGAAGACGACCATTAGAGTGGTGGGCCAATAAAACTTGGCCTTTGTGCCTTACATCTTTTAGGAGATGTTCTTCGTGGCTTTATACCCTTGTGGGCTTTGCGTGTTATGGAGCCCCCGGACTACTAGGTCTAGAAGTACTGCAATTGACTTGATGTGGTTTATGTGATCCTGGGCGATCGGCCATACTGTTACGCTCTAGGGAGGGGGGGTCCTGACGAGACGCCTCCCCTTATTGCTTCCAGCGTGCGACCAGCCGCTTTATTTTGAGAATCCTGCATTCTCTATTGGTATGCTTTGTCGTCCTTCTAGGAGTACCATGAATTTCGCATGGTTGATCGAGCGTGTGGCTCGGGCCGAATAGGCTTGAGCTGCTCTTTGTCCGTTGACCGGACTGGTATTTACCGGACCTGGCACCAGTTTCCTTGACTTGACGTTTGTTGCCCTTGCACCGAGGCTTGAGGGTGTCTCCCCGTGTATCCTTCTTGCTGTCTTGGACCGTAATGATGTGAGGACGTCGGGGTGTGCGCCTTGGGTTCTTCTGCTTGGGTTGAGGTAGCCAGTTGTGCCGTGTATGCTCCTTGTTGGGGCTGTCGAGTTCGTGCCTTTCAGTGGCCAGTACCTTGGTCCACCTATCCGTTAGCAAGTCTTGGTCAGCTTTAAGCTGCTCTTGCCTCTTTCGCAGGCTCCTTGCCGTGGCCATGAGCCTTCGCTTGAAGCAAACTTGTTCCGCTGGATCTTCAGGTATGCCGAATTCGTGATTGCCGAGGCTCACCTCGTCGTCGGAGGGGGGTGTATAGTTGTCCTTCTCCGAGTATCCCACCGTGACCGGTCCGGCCAGCTTGAAGGTAGGTTGATCAGGACTGTATTCCTCTTCGGCATCATCCGGGTTGCTTGCGTCTCCGGGTTTTGTGTTGATGTGGCGGGGCTTGGAGCGGCGCCGACGAAGCATGGGCTTTGTCTTTCTCCTTGAGGGGTTGTCCTCCGTTGCCTCGTCGCCATCGGTTTCCTTTGGAGTGTCCACCATATATATATCGTATGAGGAGGTGGCCGTCCACCGCCCTGTGAGCGGTGGCTCTTGTAATTCTCCTACATCGTCGTCCATACCATCGATGTCTTCGGAGTCAAAGTCAAGCACGTCAGTTAGGTCATCGATCGTGGCAATGAAGTCGGTGGTGGGTGGGCAACGAATTCTGTCGTCGTCTGCTTCCCACTCAAGCCGGACATAGTTCGGCCCAGAGTCTCCTGACAAAGAGAGAGACCTCAATAAGTTCAGCATGTCGCCAAAGGGCGAGTGCTGAAAGACGTCCACTACGGTGAACTCCATCACCGGAGCCCAACCAGGATCGGCGGGCTCGGGGACGCGCAGACCGGAACCTACATCCAGATATGAATCTGGGGGTCCGGAGTCACAGGCTCCCTCAGAAGTGAGGCCTGTGTTCGGCTCTATCGCTGATGAGGGTACGGCCTGCGGGACGGGGTCCAGCCCTCCGCCCTTAGGCAACGCAACCTGCCCCGAATTTAGATCTGAGGCTTTTGTCGGGGTGATATCCCGAGCATCGTCTGACAGCAGGTCTAAGCCGTGCTCATCACGACTGTTCGGCGCTTCTGGCGCTGGCCAGAATCTGTCGAAGATCAAGTCCCCGCGAATATCCGCTGTGTAGTTCAAGTTTCCGAACCTGACCTGGTGGCCAGGGGCATAGCCATCGATCTTCTCCAGGTGGCCAAGCGAATTGGCCCGTAGTGCGAAGCCGCCGAACACGAAGATCTGTCCAGGGAGGAAAGTTTCGCCCTGGACAGCATCGTTGATGATGATTGAAGGAGCCATCGAGCTTGACAGGGACGACACAGAGGAACTCTCAATGAAAGCACCAATGTCGGTGTCAAAACCGGCGGATCTCGGGTAGGGGGTCCCGATCTGTGCGTCAAGGCTGATGGTAACAGGAAGCAAGGGACACGGATGTTTACCCAGGTTCGGGCCCTCTCGATGGAGGTAAAACCCTACTTCCTGCTTGATTAATATTGATGATATGAGTAGTACAAGAGTAGATCTAACACGAGATCGTAGAGGCTAAACCCTAAGAGCTAGCCTATGATGGTATGATTGTAATTGTGATCGGCCTTCTAAGGACCACCCTTTCCGGTTTATATAGACACCGGAGAGGGCTAGGGTTTACATGGAGTCGGTTACAAGAAAGGAAATATAATATCCGAATCGCCAAGCTTGCCTTCCATGCAAAGGAGAGTCCCATCCGGACATGGGCCGAAGTCTTGAGTCTTGTATCTTCACGCTTCAATAGTCCGGATGTTGTACACAGTCCGGCTGTCCGGATACCCCCTAATCTAGGACTCCCTCAACGAGCAAGTAATGATAGTAGAAACAAAAGTGCAGCAAGGTAGCCCAATCCTTTTGAGGTAAAGGCCAGGCCAAAACGGTCTGTTATGATAAGCAAAGTGTTCTTGATGGTACACAGGAATTTCATCTAGTCACTTTCATTATGTTTGCTTAATTCGTGTTCGCTACTTTGATAATTTGGTATGTGGGTGGACTGGTGCTTAGGTGTTGTTCTTACTTGAACAAACCTTCTACTTATGATTAACCCCCTCGCAAGCATCCGCAACTACGAGATAAGTATTAAGAATAAATTCTAACCATAGCATTAAACTTTTGGATCCAATCGGTCCCTTACAGAATAGTGCCTAAACTAGGGTTTAAGCTTCTGTCACTCTCACAACCCATCATCTAATAACTACTCCACAATGCATTCCCTTAGGCCCAAATATGGTGAAGTGTCATGTAGTCGATGTTCACATGACACCACTAAGGGTATCACAACATACATATCATCAAAATATCAAACACAAATAAAGTTCACATGATTACTTGCAACATGATTTCTCCCGTGACCTCAAGACAAAAGTAACTACTCACAAATGATAATCATGCTCAAGATCAGAGGGGTGTTAAATAGCATAATGGATCTGTCACAGGTTAAGTTTCCCACCCCCAAACCTCCAGGTACGACCGGCATGGGTCTCATCGATGGCCCTGCCGGTGATCTGCTCTGGCTCGTTGTCAACAATTTGCCATCCTTCATCTCCATGGAGCCCCTTTGTCATTTTTGAAGGACAAATTCTGCGATGCTAGCTTGGGATCCTTAGCTGCCAAGTCAGACCTCATCAACGCCGACCATGAGGAGGAGCCCATTTGTGACACGCAAGCAAACCCATGATTTGTTTTGTCGCGCCTCTCCACAGGGGGAATCACATGATTTGTTTTGTCAAACCCCTTTTATAGTGAGAATATATCTTGTTTTTATTGCTATATTTGGTTGTTTGCATTATGCCTTGTTTATTTCAGTTATTCACAATGTGATGCTCTATATGTCCAACTATTTACTATGCAGTGCAATTTCAACAATACCAGTTCAACGACCATATTTTTTTCCTGTTAAGCCTGGTGTAGGTAATACGCCCCCTCTTTTTTATGTTCAATTATACGATTTCATGTTTAATCACAAGCTATGTTCTATGCAATTTCAACAATACCACTATGAATGATTATATTTGCTTGCTGTTAAGCATGTTATAGCTAGCATATGCCTCTTTCAACGGTTTTTGGTTGCTCGGTTATTTGTAGTTAGCATATGTAACGCCCCGGATTCAATGCGCCAGGTGTCTTCCAGTTATTCGCCGTCGTTGCCATGTCATTTGCTTGTGTGTTGCATTTTATCATGTCATCATGTGCATTGCATTGCATACGTGTTCGTCTCATGCATCCGAGCATTTTTCCCGTTGTCCGTTTTGCAATCCGGCACTCCTATGTCCCCCGGTGTTCCCCTTCTGTCTCTTGTAGTGAGAGAGTGTTAAACGTTCTCGGAATGGACCGAGTCTTGCCAAGTGGCCTTGGTATAGCACCAGTAGA
This sequence comes from Triticum dicoccoides, assembly GCF_002162155.2. NCBI lineage: Eukaryota > Viridiplantae > Streptophyta > Magnoliopsida > Poales > Poaceae > Triticum > Triticum dicoccoides. The sequence continues at coordinate 260,043,140 of NC_041393.1, forward strand.
CCGCCTATCAAGTTTCGTGCCATTTGGAGGTCGTTTGATACTCCAATGGTTAACCGGGTAATCGTAAAAGCCCTCTTTGTGTTGCATCCCAACACCCCTCCAAAGTGGCCCAAAACCCAGCAAACTCTCCTCCATGCTCTCGTCGTTCGACCACGATCATTTGGGCAAAAATCACTCCCCATTTGGACTCTCCTAGCTCCCAGAACCTATAAATAAGTGATCCCCTCCGAAATTTGCGGTCTAACCCTAGCCTTTCCCTACCTCGCGCCACCGGACAAAAATCCCCGCAGCCGGACGCGTCCAGCCGCCACCTCAGTCCGGCGAATCACGACACGTCGCCCTCCCCGCCGCCGCAGCCAACCGGCTGCCGCCACCTCAGCGCCTCCTCCTTCTCTCTCCTCTCGCGCCCGCCGCCGGCCCGCGGAGCCCAGGCGGGGCCTGCGCAGGCCCAGATCCTGTCCGACGCCCCGCGGCCGCGCGCCTCCCGTGCCCCGCCGCCCG
>NC_041393.1:260044131-260057890 GCF_002162155.2 Triticum dicoccoides
TCTGCCCGCCGCCTCGGTCGCCGCCTCGCCGCCACCGCGCCCTGTCCCGGCGAGCTCCTCCGCCGCCTCGGCCACCATCTCCGGCGCCCTCCGTCCTCTCCCCGCTGCGCTGCCGCCTCGGTTCGCGAGCTCCGGCGACCCCTGGATCCAGATCCATATCACTAGGGTTGACTTCTTTCTCCCCCGCAATCCACTTAAGTCATTTTTCTGTCGGTAATTTGTCGCATGTTCATAGCATCATAACTCCGCACCCGTGGCTCCGTTTTGGGCATGTAGCATATCAAATTGTTCGTCTCAACGAGCACTTCATTTAGTTCCATTGCATCATGTTCATTTGAGTCCGTCTTGATGCCTGAATCATCGTTGCAAGAGTGCTATATAATGTTGCATGCTGTCTGTTAACAGAACATGCTCATTTGTCATTTTTGCCATGTTTGATGTGTGCATCCTATGAGGTTGATGTCTACATGTGTTTTGTGCTACATCATGCCATATTTACAGGGGTGTATGCCATGTATTTTCGTGATCAATGTGGTGACTAGAACAAGCATGCAAACTAGGCTTCGTGATGTTGCTGATTTCAGTCCCTGTTCTGCTGTTATTTTTATACCATGTAAACTTGATGCTACAGAGAGATCCAAGCATATTTTGAGATACTTCAGTAAGGATGTTTTGAACATATGGTTTTTATCTATCCATTAATGCCCCTGTTTGCAATTATAGAGTAGTCTAGCATGTCATTTTCTTGCTCTACTTTTGCTATAAAATGTTTCCTGGCAGATTGTTTACATGTTATTCAATTTTGCCAAGGTTGTTGTAGTGGGTCCTTGCATGCTATGAACTTGTTATTGCCTTGGTTAGTTTCATAAACATGTCTTCTTGCTGATGCTATGCTTATTTTGTCATGCAATGACTTGTGGTGCGTGAATCGAGCTCGTGAAGTAGTGTACTTGTTGCTACTGTTTTGCTAGGCTTAATTGTTATTTTGTGATGCTATGTAAACCTGCTGCTACAAGTCATTATATGCATAATCTGGAGATATTCAATGAGGATGTTTTGTTATACATGTCATGCTCTATCCATCCATGCCCCTGGTTGCATTTATGTCTTTCTTTAGATTGTTGTTATCATGCTCCAAAGTTGCTAAATAATGTTGTTATCATCCTGTCAACATTAAGTTCAGTTTTACCATGTGTTTTTCTAGTGATCCATGCACCCTATGGACTTGCTCTTGCCATGCTTAGCTTCATAAACATGTATTCTTACTGTTGGTTGCCTTGTCATGCCATGTAATGCTCTGTGGTAAGTGGTACAAGCTCACCAACATGCCTACTTATCATTGTTCCTGCCATGTTTGAGTCTGTCATATAACTTGCCATGTTTACATGCGTGCCATCATATCTTCTGATCCTTTTTGGCTCATGGTCAGTAAAGGATTTTTGTTCTATGCATTTAGTAGTATCATGCCATGCCTTTGTTTGCCATGTTAAGTTCCTGTAACATGTTGTTTGATAGCTCTAAACATTGCAACCTGATGTTATTTCTGTAAAGCCTGAAACTATTATCATTTGCAATCTTGTCATGTCTTTTTGAGTATGTTCTAGTGATTTCTGGAGATAGCTCAGTGTTCATGTTTTGTTATACTTTACCTGTACATCATGTCCATGACTTTTGTTTTCTTGTTGAGGTCCTGTAGCATGTTGTTTTGATGCTTGCAAGATGCCTAGTTGCTGTTTTGGACAGATTGTTGTTATATCTTGTTTGAAGTGTATGTGTGGAACCGTTGCTCCGTTTTGAGTGTGCTCTATATGAAACTTGCTTGTTTTTGCATGAAGTTTCATATTATTATGTTGCATTCATGTTTTTAGGTGTTTGCCTGATGTTTGTATGTATTTTGCATCAATGCCATGTTTAACTTGTTTTGCTCATATCTTCTAGGCCGTAGCTCCGAATTAAATGAACTTTATATGAAACTTGACTAGAATCTCGTGTAGATCATCTTGGTGCATCTTAACTTGCTGTTTAACAACTTGAACATAAGGTTTATTCAGATCTGGACCAACTTCGAAATTTGCATATGAGGACTTACCGGAATGGATATATGTTATTCCCGGCCTCATTTAAACTTGCCTCGATGTGTTGCTCTTGTTTGCATCATCTCTTGCCATGAGTAGCTTCATGTAGCCTTGTCATGCATCATGCTTGGTTGTGCATCATGCCTTGTTCATGTGTGGTGTGTTTACCATGTTGTGTGCTTCTTCTCGATAGTTCCCGTTTCGTTGCGATCGTGAGGATTCGTTCGTCTACGCTTGGTTCGTCTTCGTGGCTTCATCTTCTTCATGGACTCATTCTTCTTCCTTGCGGGATTTTAGGCAAGATGACCGCTACCCTGGATCTCACTACTATCATTGCTATGCTAGCTGCTTCGTTCTATCGCTATGCTACGTTACCTATCTTTTGTTCCTCAAGCCTCCCAAATTGCCATGAACCTCTAACCTTTGACACCATTCCTAGCAAACCATTGCTTGGCTATGTTACCGCTTTGCTCAGCCCCTCTTATAGCGTTGTTAGTTGCAGGTGAAGTTGAAGATTGCCCCATGATGGACAGGATTATGTTGGGATATCACAATATCTCTTATATTATTAATGCATCTATATACTTGGTAAAGGGTGGAAGGCTCGGCCTTATGCCTGGTGTTTTGTTCCACTCTTGCCGCCCTAGTTTCCGTCATACCGGTGTTATGTTCCCGGATTTTGCGTTCCTTACGCGGTTGGGTGATTTATGGGACCCCCTTGACAGTTCGCTTTGAATAAAACTCCTCCAGCAAGGCCCAACATTGGTTTTACCATTTGCCTCACCACCACCTACATTTCCCTTGGGAGTAATTAACCCACGGGTCATCTTTATTTTAGCCCCCCCGGGCCAGCGCTTGTCTAAGTGTTGGTCCGAACCGAGCAGCCTGCGGGCCCCCCTCGGGGAAACTCGAGGTCTGGTTTTACTCGTAGCTTGACTTATCCGGTGTTGCCCTGAGAACGAGATATGTGCAGCTCCTATCGGGATTGTCGGTGCATCGGGCGGCTTTCCTAGTCTTGTTTTACCATTGTCGAAATGTCTTGTAAACCGGGATTCTGAGTCTGATCGGGTCTTCCTGGGAGAAGGTATATCCTTCGTTGATCGCGAGAGCTTATCATGGGCTAAGTTGGGACACCCCTGCAGGGTATAAACTTTCGAAAGCCATGCCCGCGGTTATGGGCAGATGAGAATTTGTTAATGTCCGGTTGTAGATAACTTGACACCAGATCTGAATTAAAACGCATCAACCGTGTGTGTAGCCGCGATGGTCTCTTTTCGGTGGAGTCCGGGAAGTGAACACGGTTTTGGGTTATGCTTGACGTAAGTAGGAGTTCAGGATCACCTCTTGATCATTGCTAGCTTTACAACCATTCCATTTGCTCTCTTCTCGCTCTTATTTGCGTATGTTAGCCACCATACTTGCTTAGTCGCTGCCGCAACCTCACCACTTTACCCCTTCCTTCCCATTTAAGCTTTGCTAGTCTTGATACCCATGGAATGGGATTGCTGAGTCCTTGTGGCTCACAGATTACTACAACAACAGTTGCAGGTACAGGTTATGCGATGATCTTGACGTGAGAGCGATGATTACTTGTTTTGGAGTTCGTCTTCTGCTTCTTCTTCGATCAGGGGATAGGTTCCAGGTCGGCAGCCTGGGCTAGCAGGGTGGATGTCGTTTGAGTTTCTGTTTATGTTTCATCCGTAGTCGGATGTTGATCTTATGTATGATGATGTTGTATTCGTGTGGCATTGTATGCCTCTTGCAAGTATCCCCATCTATTATGTAATGTTGATGTAATGATATCCACCTTGCAAACGCGTTTCAATATGCGGTTCTATCCTTAGTGGGACCTTCGAGTCTCTTTAGGATAGTATCGCATATTGGGCGTGACAGCATATGTCCAGTATCAATTGCTATCTTTGGTTGTTCGTAGAATGTCTTGTTTTATTTCATTTATTCACAATGTGATGCTCTATATGTGCAAATATGACCTGTGCAGTTCAATTTCATCAATACCAGTTTCAACAATACCACTATGAATGGTGATATTTGGTTGTCGTTAAGAATCTTGTAGTTAAAACACCTTTCCATTTTGATTTATCTATAACTAGTGTACTTAGACCTACACAACACCAGTTTGAATGACTATGTTCGCTTGTTTTTAAATGTTATAGGCCTGTTGCAGTTAACACACCTTTCCACTTCTTGTTTTTCTTAACTAGCATTCCTAAACCTGCACACTAAAAGCTATCATTTGGAGATTATGTTGTCTATTGTGGATATATTTGGTTGATGTTTAGCCTGTTGTGCTTAACATGCCTTTAAATGTACTTACACATGACAATATTGGGAACAACTGTTGTTTTCCATCGAGGTTAGTTTCATCCCATGGCTTATATATACTTACTGTTCAGGATATCGGTAGTTGATACCATATAGGACGGGAGATGATAAGGGATTAGTCATCAAATCAGACATTTAACTGCATATATCTGTAACCCATTTATCGCTAGGTTAACTAGGGCCATATTTAATATATCTGAGGCTACATAGCAACCTGCATTGTACTGAATGACTAAATATGCAATCCTAGCCTACATAGCAATAAGGAAGAGTGTTACCTTAATGTTCTGATGATGTCTAGATATACATAGAAGAGCAGCATCAACAACAACAACAACAACAACAATATCAAGTGAGATATTGGTGCTTTTAGGTACATATGTCATTGGTAAAGATCGATGCTTTGACCCTTTTTGTGTATGGGGCAATGAGATATTGATGAACCAACATCAAGTGAGGAAACTGATAAAGATTGTTAGTAAAATGGGTCAAAAGATGGCAATTCAACTATTTTTACACTTTATCCAAGAGAACAGTGAACTGTAGGAAGGTAAGTAAGAACTCCACAACCTTCTTTTTACTGCCCATATGAGTTGTGTTGACTACTCATAGTGGGGAGTAACTTCGATTAGTAACATGCATATGTTACTAGTCTATGTTACTACCTCCATAGTGGGGAGTAACATATGTGTGGTGTCATGCAACACTTCATTTATTGTAGACTTATCTTGTCTTGGTATGTGTGATGTTACTCATAGTATGAGTAACTATCTATATTACTTGGTTCATCTGTCTCCTCATTAAATCATTGCCACATAAACAAATTTGCTGAGTTGGACCTTATGTTACTGCTGAAGTTACGCCCACTGTGGGTAGTCTTAGATGACAATGTCTGAATCTTTTTTCCTTTGTAGTGGTTCCACAAGCAGTTTACTCAAGGTTACCTCTCAAACTACATGATTGGTGGGCATGCAAAGGTTAAAGTCTTTCTACCAGAACACAATGACTATCTAGATGTCCTCATGAAGACAGTGAAGGATGGGCGGTCGACCATCACAAAGGGTTGCACTAGAGTTGTGCGTGCCTTTTGCATGGTGGAGAGCATAATACGGGCATTTTGCTTCACCTTGCTCAACAACCAGAATGCCTTTCACCTCTTTCTTTACCATCATTCTTTATTTGATGCTTATGTAATTCTTGAACATATGTACCTGTGAATCGAATAATGCATTGGTTGCTGAACCTGATGGATATGAATAAAGTTATAGCGTAATTTCAAATTCAAATTCGGTTCAATTTAAATAGCAGCGATTAAATTAGGGTGAAAATATGCTCGGCAAGTCGTTACAGCGCACATGGTCTATAAAGCACAAATGTGTGTGATATACATCATAATCTGACACAATTCACAGAGTGGAAACATGTGCGACCATGCACACAGTTGTTGTCTGCAAGCGTGTGTGATGTCAAACAATATCACAAATAGTGCAAGCAAACTAAATGTTTGTGATAGTTGCCTTATCATACACGCTTTACAATCATGAACTGTTTATGATGTCGTATGCATCGTAAACGTTGCACCACAGAATAGCGTGTGTGATAGTTATCCTGTACGACACTGGTACGACGGTCTGATATTTCGTAATCCTATCCGATACTCGTACAATGATTAGTTAATCTTCTTAGTTAAATATCGCAGATGATTCAGGAGAAGTGAATGTGTGTGATAGTAGTCTCCTTATTATACACGCTTTGCAATCATGAACTGTTTATGATGGGGTGCGCATCATAAACGTTGCACCACAGAATAGCATGTGCAATGGTAATTCCAACACACACGAGTAGCAAGGATGAAGCGTTTGGGATGTTCGATATATCACAAACAGTTGTGTGACAAATCGCGTTTGGGATAGATGCACGCATCACATATGTTTAGTTCTCGAAAACATATGCATTCCTACTCCCTATCCCCGGCGGTTTTTTGGTCGTGTGGGAAGGACCCCCCCCCCCCATCGCACACACGGGCACGGAGATGGCTTAAAACTCTATCGCGGAAAGGGGTTAAAAACCGTTTGTATAGCAGCTTGATGTACAAGTGACAGGCAGCACAAAAATCCAACCATTACGAGTCTTTGACCCAACTCAGTGACACTGACATGAAAATCTCGTTGAGACCGACTAGTGCAAAAGACTTGACCGTTAGGCTTTTCGATGAAACCGATCAGAACAACTCGGTGTGACCAAACTGCAATGGCTAGGGCAAGACTTCATTTCAGTAGTTCCGATCGTTTCAACTCAGTAATTTCGAGTGAAACAACTTCACTACAGAAACTTGGTCAGGCCATCTCGGTGGGACCAATATCCATTTCGGCTATACCGAAACGTTAGGGTTTGGCATGTGGCAGTGTATGGGCCATCTCGGTGAGTCCGGATTGAAACTTTTTAGTTGGACCGAGATGGAATTTTAGGGTTTTGGACAGGAGTGAAGTGGAGAAGTAGTTGAGGATTTTGGACCAATACCACTAAGCACTTGAGCAATTGAGCCATTATCAAAACCTCATCCCCTTTTGATAGTATTGCCTTTCCTATGGACTCAATGTGATCTTGGATCACTTAACCAAAAATGTAGAGTCTTGGAGCTTTGCCAATCTTTATCCTTAGCATTTTGAGGGGTCTACAATCACTAGTCCTTGTCATGCCAACAATTGATCATCTCTGAAATCTATTATTAATGAGCATTAGGTCAATGACTTATATGTTATTAATTACCAAAACCATCAGGGGATTAGTTGCACTTTCATGCTACTATAGGCAGCCCCGGTGGGTACAGTGGGGACCACTTATCAATAGCGCATGTTGGCATGCCCATGCTACTGCTATATGCTTACCTATAGTGCGGGTCACGACCCCACACTCCTGCAAAGTAGCAGTAGCGCCGGCAGATTGACCCGCACTACTATTAAGCCTCTACCTATATGGTTTTCCTAGTAGTGAATATAGATTACATACGGATGTATATACACGTAGAGTGTAGATTCACCCATTTTGCTCCATATGTAGTCCATATTGAAATCTCTAAAAATACTTTTATTTAGGAACGGAGGGAGTAGTACCTAAATATATGCTTACTTTTATCCATATAGAATAAGTTGACATGCACCAATTTATTTCAATTTTCAATGAAAAAATCCACATGCTTCACAATATGGTATGCAATTCTTCAAATCATGGAAGCATCCACATGCCAGGTACATTGCCGATGTCATCCTCTTCATATGATTGATGCATTGGACATCCCGTGAAGACCTGGCGAGAAACTTCTTCAGGAGACGATCACCCAAGCCAAAGTGACAAGCGGCTGCATAACTTGCACCCACGACTAAAAGCTAAATGACGGGCCACCATGGCCTCCTTGAGGAGGTCGTCGACACGGTTGTTCCCCACGATGGGATGGATATGATGCGGTAGGCAGCAAGCAGACTGGGAGCTTCCTCTTCCATGCCTGCTACCCCGGTGATACGTCCATTTTGTATCATGCTTTTATATCAATATTTATTGCATTATGGGTTGTTATTATACGTTATGTCACAATACTTATGGGTATTCTCTCTTATTTTACAAGGTTTATCATGAAGAGGGAGAATGCCGGCAGCTGGGATTCTGGCTAGAAAAGGAGCAAATATTGGAAACCTATTCTGCACAGCTCCAAAAAATCTTGAAACTCCACGGAAGTCATTTTTGGAATTAATAAGAATTATTGAGTGAAGAAAATACCAGAGGGGGCCCACACCCTGGCCAAGAGGGTGGGGGGCGCCCCCTACTGGGCGCGCCCCCTGTCTCCTGGGCCCCCTGTTGGCCCTCCGGTGCCCATCTTCTGCTATATGAAGCCTCTTACCCTGGAAAAAATTCATAAGCAAGCTTACGGGACGAAACTCCGCCGCCACGAGGCGGAACCCTGGCGGAACCAATCTAGGGCTCCAGCGGAGCTGTTCTGCCGGGGAAACTTCCCTCCGGAAGGGGAAATCATCACCATCGTCATCACCAATCATCACTTCGCTAATTGGTTTACTTGGTGGAAGATCATATGTTCATATCCTTAATGCATATTAATACTCCTATGATCATGAACATGAGTATGCTTTGTGAGTAGTTACTTTTGTTCCTGAGGACATGGGTGAAGTCTTGCTATTAGTAGTCATGTGAATTTGTTATTTGTTCGATATTTTGATGAGATGTATGTTGTCTCTCCTCTAGTGGTGTTATGTGAACGTCGACTACATGAGACTTCACCATTATTTAGGCCTAGAGGAAGGCACTGGGAAGTAATAAGTAGATGATGGGTTGCTCGAGTGACAGAAGCTTAAACCCTAGTTTATGCATTGCTTCGTAAGGGGCTGATTTGGATCCACTACTTTCATGCTATGGTTAGGTTTACCTTAATACTTATTTTGTAGTTGCGGATGCTTGCAATAGGGGTTAATCATAAGTGGGATGCTTGTCCAAGAAAGGACAGCACCCAAGCACCGGTCCACCCACATATCAAATTATCAAAGTACCGAACGCGAATCATATGAGCGTGATGAAAACTAGCTTGACTGTCCTCAGGAGCGCTTTTCTCATTATAAGAAATTGTCCAGGCTTGTCCTTTGCTACAAAAAGGATTGGGCCACCTTACTGCACTTTATTTACTTTCATTGCTTGTTACCCATTACAAATTATCTTATCACAAAACTATCTGTTATCTACAATTTCAGTGCTTGCAGAGAATACCTTACTGAACACCGCTTGTCATTTCCTTTTGCTCCTTGTTGGGTTCGACACTCTTACTTATCGAAAGGACTACGATAGATCCCCTATACTTGTGGGTCATCACCCGGGTTCCAGATCAAGCTGCTCATTCAAACCTATAGTGAATAGAGACGGCGAGCAAGGATGCGAAGTTGGCGATGAGAGCAGGACTAGGGCGGAGGCCACACTGGAGAGGTGGAGTTGATGGGAGAACTAGGGAGCGTCGGGGCGGAGCACGACAGCGGTGGAGAAAGGGCGCATGCCATCTGCTCGAGATGAGCTCACGTGGGGAAGCATGGTAAGGGGTGACTGGGTCGGGCGGTCGGGTAGGCGAGATTAACTCGCTTGGGACAGGATGTCGTGGTTTCATCGGCAGATGAGATACGCGGATCTGTGGATGAGTGCGCTATGAGGGGCTATGTAGTGGGTTGGCATTAATGTTGTTTATGGCCTCACATGTGGCCAACTGCTCTCTGGCATTTACTACTGGTAACTGTCATATTTAACTAGATTATTTTGTCATTGGGTAACTGTTGCCTTACAAACATCATGGTTGAGAGGTATCCTAGGTAGCCACTGACTGTTGACATAGCCGACTGCTCTCATCGTCTCTGTGGACGATTGTTGGGTCTTGCATGTCAGGCGGCTCTGGATCCGTCTGTAGGGACTTAGTCTATTCTTGAGCCACCCTTCCTTTTCTTGTAGGGTTGATGGCAATGTCCCATGGCCCATGGTCTTTTGGGTCATATACTTGATGGACCATGGGCTCCTGGTGGGGCATGTGTATACTTGGGCCTACCCCATATTTGTAACCCCTACACCAATGCATACAATCAATAGAGCCAAGCATACATGGGAACCCACAAGCTTTGTTTATCTTCAAAAGAGTCTAAGTGTCCTAAGCATTGGGTGCTAACAAATACTTTGGCCCCAACACTTCAACCACTGCCTTTGTAAATCATTTATAAAAGATTGAAGTGCTCTCTCCCATTACCAGATTATCATCAATGAAATTTGTTGGGAAACCATAGGCCATCATGCGCAATGCAACGGTCACTTTTTGCTCAATGCTATGTCCGAGGTTACCGACGCAATTCCTCCTCTGCTCGGAGGAACGATCATGTTCCTTCACACATTTGCAATGTGAAGGAACAACTCCGTAGACATCCTAAACATGCATAGAAAGTACCTCTCGTGGTACACCGTCTTGAGATGAGCATCAATCTTTCGTGAGCCTCTTGTTCTTCCCTGCGCAAATACTCAGGACTGAAATAGAACCACCATGCTTTGGCCTCTTATTGGTGTGTAGCATCCAGACCACCGCAAGGTCCTCCTCTTCGGTGATGTCCGCTTACTCGTCTGACGAGGAATCACCCCACAGAGAGGATGAATCAACCTATGAACTCATCTACAATACCAAATTATCCATCACAATCTACTTGTGCAACAAAAAAGATATGCAATGTCCAAAATATTTTTTACCTTGTAGGCAATTAGTGGAACACCCCCTGGTGGAAAAACAGGCTTCCGTCCAGCCCCATAAGTCGCGAAGCTGTAGGAACCGCGACTAATGGGACCTTTAGTCGCGGTTCTGGAGGTGAACCGCGACCAAAGGCCTGGGCCCAGGGCGCTCGGTGGCCAGCTGGCGCACGTGAGGGTCTTTAGTCGCGGTTGGCCAGGACAACCGCGACTAAAGGCCTTCGGGCACCTTTAGTCACGGTTTGCCAGGCCAACCGCAACTAAAGCCCCTCCCCTATATATACCCATCCAGCAGCCAACACTTAGCCATTTGGAGCCATTCTCTTCACAAGTGGGTGTAGGTTTGCTTTTGGTTCCTCTTATGCACATAAGGTGTTTGATGAAATGCGCCAAGAGCATGAAACAAACATGACATGAAGTGTTGGAGCCACACTCCTCGATCGCGGTTAGCAACTTGATGAACCTTTGATGTGTCATTGATAAAATATGCATGTGTGCAGTTCATTGTTTAATTTATATTGTTTGTAGCTAGTTAGTTTAACAAATGCATGATGGTTAATTATATATTTTATATTATAATAATGCAGATGAATCGGCAATGGATGTACGGTAACCGACTCTCCGGCGAGTTCACTACGGGTTTGAAAGATTTCCTCGTAGTGGCTAATGCGAACAAGCAGGGGGGTTTTGTTATCTGTCCATGTGTTATCTGTAAGAATCAGAAGGGTTACTCTTCCTCAAGAGATGTTCACATGCATCTGCTTCGGCACGGTTTCATGCCAAGCTATAATTGTTGGACCAAGCATGGAGAAAGAGGGGTTATAATGGAAGAAGATGAAGAAGGGGATGATTTCATCGATGAAAGCTATCTTGCTCATTTCGGTGATACTTTCCTGGAGGATGCTGAAGGTGAAGGGGAAGGTGAAGAAGAGGCACGTGATGATCCCGTTGATGATCTTGGTCGGACCATTGCTGATGCACGGAGACGCTGCGAAACTGAAAAGGAGAGGGAGAATTTGGATCGCATGTTAGAGGATCACAGAAAGGCGCTGTACCCCGGATGCGATGATGGTCTGAAAAAGCTGGGCTGCACACTGGATTTGCTGAAATGGAAGGCAGAGGCAGGTGTAGCTGACTCGGCATTTGAAAACTTGCTGAAAATGTTGAAGAATATGTTTCCAAAGGATAACGAGTTGCCCGCCAGTACGTACGAAGCAAAGAAGGTTGTCTGCCCTCTAGGTTTAGAGGTTCTGAAGATACATGCATGCATCAACGACTGCATCCTCTACCGCGGTGAATACGAGAATTTGAATGAATGCACGGTATGCACTGCATTGCGTTATAAGATCAGAGGCGATGACCCTGGTGACGATGTTGAGGGCCAGAAACCCAGGAAGAGGGTTCCCGCCAAGGTGATGTGGTATGCTCCTATAATACCACGGTTGAAACGTCTGTTCAGGAACAAAGAGCATGCCAAGTTGTTGCGATGGCACAAAGAGGACCGTAAGTCGGACGGGGAGTTGAGACACACCGCAGATGGAACGCAATGGAGAAAGATCGACAGATGGTTCAAAGATTTTGCAGCTGACGCAAGGAACATAAGATTTGCTCTAAGTACGGATGGCATGAATCCTTTTGGCGAGCAGAGCTCCAGCCATAGCACCTGGCCCGTGACTCTATGCATCTACAACCTTCCTCCTTGGTTGTGCATGAAGCGGAAGTTCATTATGATGCCAGTGCTCATCCAAGGTCCGAAGCAACCCAGCAACGACATCGATGTGTACCTAAGGCCATTAGTTGATGAACTTTTACAGCTGTGGGGTGGTGTCCGTGTGTGGGATGAGCACAAACAAGAGGAATTTGACCTACGAGCGTTGCTTTTCGTAACCATCAACGATTGGCCTGCTCTTAGTAACCTTTCGGGACTGTCAAATAAGGGATACAATGCATGCATGCACTGCTTACATGAGACTGAAAGTGTACATTTGCCAAATTGTAAGAAGAACGTGTACCTTGGGCATCGTCGATTTCTTCCGAAAATTCATCCAGTAAGAAAGAAAGGCAAGCATTACAACGGCAAGGCAGATCACCGGCCGAAGCCTGCGGAACGCACTGGTGCTGAGGTATTTGATATGGTCAAGGATTTGAAAGTCATCTTTGGAAAGGGTCCTGGCGGACAATCAGTTCCGAAGGGAGCTGACGGGCACGCAGCCATGTGGAAGAAGAAATCTATATTCTGGGAGCTAGAATATTGGAAAGTCCTAGTTGTCCGCTCTGCAATCGACGTGATGCACGTTACGAAGAATATTTGCGTGAACCTCCTAAGCTTCTTGGGCGTGTATGGGAAGACGAATGATACAAAGGAAGCACGGCAGGACCAGCAACGTTTGAAAGACCCTGATGACCGGCATCCGGAATGGTTTCAAGGTCGTGCCAGCTACGCTCTGACCAAAGAAGAGAAGGTCATCTTTTTTGAATGCCTGAGCAGTATGAAGGTCCCGTCTGGATTCTCGTCCAATATAAAGGGAATAATAAACATGGCGGAGAAAAAGTTCCAAAACCTGAAGTCTCACGACTACCACGTGATTATGACGCAATTGCTTCCGATTGCTTTGAGGGGGCTCCTGCTGGAAAATGTTCGAGTAGCCATTGTGAAGCTATGTGCATTCCTCAATGCAATCTCTCAGAAGGTAATCAATCCAGAAGTTCTACCACGGTTACAGAACGATGTGATCCAATGTCTTGTCAGTTTCGAGTTGGTGTTCCCGCCATCCTTCTTCAATATTATGACGCACCTCCTGGTTCACCTAGTCGAAGAGATTTTCGTTCTCGGTCCTGTATTTCTACACAATATGTTCCCCTTCGAGAGGTTCATGGGAGTATTAAAGAAATATGTTCGTAACCGTGCTAGGCCAGAAGGAAGCATCGCCAAGGGCTATGGAAATGAGGAGGTAATTGAGTTTTGTGTTGACTTTGTTCCTGACCTTAAGCCGATTGGTCTTCCTCGATCGCGGCACGAGGGGAGACTAAGTGGAAAAGGCACGATCGGAAGGAAATCAACGATATGTATGGAC